>NC_064860.1:88387231-88552231 GCF_024139225.1 Suncus etruscus | reverse complement strand
CATTTTACATGTCTCAAACAGTCCATGCAATTGAGCAAAATTAAATTAAAAAACTTCCCTAGCAGGGCCAGATTCATAGCATAGTGGGTAGGGTCCTTGCCTTACACTAGCCAACCCAGATTTAATCCTTGGCATACACTATGATCCCCAAACTTCACTGGTTTTGATTTCTAATTGCAGAGCCTAGAGCAACCCCAGAGCACCACCACACATGGCCCCAAAAGAAAAAAAAAAGACATAAGAAAAAACAAACAAGCAAAAGAACAACCAAAAAAAAAAAAACTTAAAGACACCATGGCAAAAATATTTGTTGAATTTGGGTTCTATGCTTCTCTTGGAGTCTTCAGACATGTAGAGAGATTAATATGAAGATAACAGTAGGCCCCCCAGTCAGTCAAGCAGTACTCCAGTTAGTCAGGCTATCTATGAACTTTTCTAGAAAATTCTGCAGGGCACAATTTGGCTCCAGTGAAAACCTAATTTTAAGTGATTCCCAAATGACCAGCCTGGAGCCACTTTGTCCCAAACAGAGAGAACTGAGGAGCTTAACACAACTATCAACCACTTAGATTCCTCCAAAGCATAAAAAAGGTAAAAGTGAAGCTTGTACATATTCTTCTTTTGACATAATGAAGCATTTCATAAACTGAAAATCTCAGCCCCAATTATAAAGGGCAAATTGCTATTTTACTCACTAAGATAAATAGCAGTGGGCTCATCGATCTTGCCCTTTGTAATTTACCTTATCTTAGTGATTCCTCACAATAACTCTATGAGAAAGTGTTTGTTCTCATCTGGGATCAGTTGATTGCATGTAACAGAAGCTCAGTTCAGCCCAAGTAAATGGAGGTATGAAGGGTAGGGTTTATTGGAAGATTGTAGCACAGACTCAGCAGAATCATCTAAAAACTGAACAAGAGGGTTTTAAGAAATTAAGTTATCTCTAGTCCTGTCACTCATCACTTCCATTCTCCCATTAGTCAGGTGTCCAAAATGATCTGAACAATTACTCAATAGATTTTTTTTTTTTTGGTCACACCCGGCGGTGCTCCGGGGTTACTCCTGGCTGTCTGCTCAGAAATAGCTCCTGGCAGGCACGGGGAACCATATGGGACACCGGGATTCGAACCAACCACCTTGGGTTCTTGATCGGCTGCTCGCAAGGCAAGCACCGCTGTGCTATCTTTCTGGGCCCCACAATTACTCAATAGAGGCAAGGCTAAGTGGTTAGTGCAAAGATGCCCAATTATTAAGGGTTAACCATGAGAAGACTGTCAGAGAAGAGGGTACAAATAAAGAAAGAATCACCTCCAGTATGATTATCTGCATTCACCAGAAAAGGACATTGTCTCATAGAAAAGTGAGGCCTTCATCAGCTACACATTGCAATTGGTTCAAAATGTGTGGGAGTTTTATTCAGACAGGATTAAATTGAAACATTTTTTTCTCTTGTCCTAAGAAAGATATTAATCTCTTCTTGCATTCATTTATCTTCCAACATGTGCTCTGTTAAAGACTTACACGTTAGAGGTCTTGCCTGGCATTCACAAGGCATAGAGTTGGATTCCCAAACAGTATTCTAACCCCAGGACAACACCACAGAGATGGTCCTGGGGATCTCCAACACCACTAGATCTAATCAGCTCCAGATCAACCAGACCAAACTTTGAACTGTCTCACCCACATAACCACATTCATTGTCACTTGGGAGTGGTTCTTGAGCATCTTCAACATAGCTTTGGAGTCTCTCCCCTCAGCCTAAGAAAAGAAAAGAAAATCATCTCAAAGATTTATTTCCAAGAAATCAATTAAGTGAGGTAATATATTTAATCAATTTAATTTGCCTCCTGGAATTTAGCAGCAAGCAAATAATAATGAGTCTTTCTCTAACCTATGAGACTAGTCATAAGCTGCATTGTTGTTTACCCTGATTATAATGGCCATGCCTTTTGCTACTTTCCATTCATGGTTAGGTGCTGCCCCTTTCAAAGGTTGCCAGCTCTGTGGTGATCATGCCTGGTTTCTCTGAAGATTCACTGTTGGCCAGTTGATCACATTGGCAATTTCTTCACATTCTTGTGGAATTAAACTGAATCAGTTCACCTGTCACTCTTTCCTTCAGATTCCCAGGACTATGTTTCATCATGGTGTCTCATGGTGTCTTTCTTGGCCATCTGTTTCTCTGAAGTGCCAGCAGGCTCTTTTCTTTGCCCTTCTCTCTTTCATGCAGCTCCACCTGGAGGCCAATTGCTTGAGTTTGTGGTAATGACAGATTTATAACAGCACTCGGGTAGCCCCCATCAAAAGAAAGCAACTTTGACTTCAGATGAAGAGAAGGAATGTAGCAGATGAAGAGAAGTTAACTTTAGATGAAAAGAAAGAATCCTGAATCCAACTTATTGAGTCTATTATCATGGCATTTCTTTGTTAGGATGTGGCAGTGGGAAAAGTAGGGGGAATGAGAGGAGGCATATGCCATATAAGAACAGTGAATAATACTTAAAGTGGGGAGTTGCCCACAAAACCAGTATTAGAATTATTAGTATGTGGGCTTAGGGGTATAGTCTAGGGGCTAATTCAGTGGCAAAATACAAACTTTACATGTATAAGGTCCTAGGTTCAATACCTAGTACCACTGAAATTGAGACAAAGAGAAAAGAACAAGAGAATGAAAGAAGGGAAGCAAAAGAGAGAAAGGGGAGAGAGAAATAGAGGAAAGAAAGCAAACGGGCATGCAGGCTGGATTATGTAGAAATATAAAGTGGCAAGTGAATAATTGCAGTCTAAAGATACTCACATTAGTCCTTTCAAAATACTCCCTCAATTATATGCAAAGATTGGTTATCAACCAGATGTTCAAAAATCTCCTAGACAAAGTATTAGCTCTGAAACGAGAGAAGGATGCACTAATGATCAGAAACCGGAAGGGACAAATTCATATTTTGCAAACATTATTATGTGTCTACATTGACCTAGGCACTTCCCCTGCAGTGTTTCATTCCCTTAGCAACCATTATCGCAGTCTTACAGATGAGGAATATCATAGTTAAAAGCCTTATGTTCTGATCTATAATTAGAAAGGACTCTGAGTCCAGTAAGGGACTGCTGAGAAGATATCAGGTCAATGGTGCTTTCAAAAAAACTGCTCATTTTCCTTTTTCATATGTCAGACACCATAGCTGACCATTAACTGAGAGAAAAGATTGGTAGCCAACATAATGGTAGAATCAAGGAGAAAGAACTTGTTTAGAAACAAGGATTTGTTTAGAAACCAAGCTAGTTAACGATCATTCAGAAGCTTTGAACTACTAGTTTGAAGTTACTGAAATGCCGTTCGACTGCATACAAAATCCTAGTACACAGTTTGTAGTATCATACTAAACCCTTGCTTCCATGACCTTGGGCAAGTTACTAAACCTTGCTGTGTCTATTTTTTCCCCTGTTATAAAAGAGGGTAAATACTAGTGTCTATCTCATAGAACCAATTCAAAGATGAAATGCAATAGCTTGCTTAAGAAAGTGCTTGATAATTAACAAATACTCCTGAAATGTTAGTTGCAATCAATAGGAGATCATTGTTAAGACATGAGGAGTTCTTTGTCACAGAAATTGCTACAAGAATGATAAATGGGGGCCGGAGAGATAGCATGGAGGTAAGGCGTTTGCCTTTCATGCAGGAGGTCATCGGTTCGAATCCCGGCGCCCCATATGGTCCCCTGTGCCTGCCAGGAGCAATTTCTGAGCCTGGAGCCAGGAATAACCCCTGAGCACTGCCAGGTATGACCCAAAAACCAAAAAAAAAAAAAAAAAAAAAAAAAAAAAAGAATGATAAATGGATGTCCCTCTCTAATAAAGAGATGCAGTTCATTTACAAATTTCACACATTTGCATGTAGACAGCAATATGGTAATAACTTAAAAATACAATGTGTTTCTTTAAGATGTTTGCACATATTACTCTCATTTATACTAGACCCCAGTCCCTACTTGCTTATGTTGTTGAATTGTTTAGCAACCTCTCTCTTTAGAAGTGTGTAAAATTTTGAAATTTTAATTTAGAGTTGCAGAAATATTAAATAAATATACTGATGCGTATTACAGATTACCTACAAAAATCGTATTTATTGAGCCAGAGAGCTAGAACAGGTGTACTGACTGGCCTAGCATCCAATCAACTCTGGTTTGATCCTGGCACCAGCTGTTGTCTCAAAGCTCCAACAAAGGTGATTTTTTTATTTTTTACAAAAGGCAAGGAGTGGCCCCTGAACGTTGTGTGCTACAGCCCCCAAACTATGCTCCAAATCACATTTATTAAAAATTTCTATTTTAACTCTCCACAAATTCATATTGTTTTTCCTATTATGTGTGTGATGTGTGACTTATTAGAACCTTATTTGGTATATGATAGAAAATTGAGGACTCTCTCTCTCCATCCCTCTCTCTCTTTCTCGCCCTCTCTACTAAGGGGTTTATTGGACTCATACAAAAACAGAAGTCTGGGAAAACCAATGCTTAGCTAGGACGACAGCCAAATGCGTCCACTATGTCATCCAAATTTTGAAGTTGTGTGTGTGTGTGTGTGTGTGTGTGTGTGTGTGCTTGAGACCACTGTCAATCTTGTTATTTCATTCTAGAAGAAGGAGGAAACTAAATATCTAAATAGCATATACACTAAGAACTGTATCTCTCTCTCTCTCTCTCTCTCTCTCTCTCTCTCTCTCTCTCTCTCTCTCTCTCTCTCTCTCTCTCTCTTTCTTTGATTTTGGGTCACACCCGGCAGCACTCAGGGGTTACTCCTGGCTCTACGCTCAGAAATCACATCTGGCAGGCTCGGGGGACCCTATGGGATGCTGGGATTTGAACCACCGTCCTTCTGCATGTAAGGCAAACACCTTGCCTCCATGCTATCTCTCCGGTCCCGAACTGGATCTCTTAACTGCAAGCAAATCAACCTACCCCATGAGTCTAGAAGACTCACAGGAAAGAAAGGCCTCTCAAAGCCTGTTCCGGAGACCTTTCTCATGCTTAATTCTGCATCCTTTTGTTTTCTCTCTTTCTTTCCTCATTGAGAAGTTCAACCTTGAGAGACTCACAAAAGGTGACAGTGATGCACTCTTGCAGTAGAAAATAATTATTATCACAACTTATTTCTGTGTGTGTTTTCAAAGGAGGGCCCATTTGTTGACTGTTTGTTATTCTGTTGAGCAAAGAAATTCATGGGTCTACGAAGACTTCCAAATCCACTGGCTACTAATATCAATATCCTTCTGCCAAGAGTAGGCTCAGCCTTTTGAAAGCAGTATTTCCTCTCCTCCACATCTCCAATTTATTTGACTCATCTGTAACCTTCCCTAGAGGATCTCTAATTCTTGGCAATTCATTTTAAATCCTGTCTTCAAGCAAGATAGGGGGAAAAAAAATAGGGCAGTAATTCATTTTATGATTTATTCAAAAAATCCAACTAGATTTTTCCACATTTAATTCTGAGGGTAGGTCAGTTGAACAATTATTGGGTTGTTTTAAAAGTTTTTTTTTTATTCACTTTCTTCACACCTTATATTTTCTTCTTAAATTTATTAGCAATGAAAAAAAATGGCTGCAGCCTCCCATTCTTTTAAGATAGCAACTATAACTTACGTGCTAACTCACCATAAAACAAGAGATCTTCCTCTGAGGCAAGAGCAGACATTTACATAAGCTTCCAGAACCCAGCGACAACTAATAATTTTTATTGCTAATCAAACACAGGAAAAATTAATGGACTTTGTCATTGCTCCCCATAGGTGCAGAAAAAAAATCTACAAACAATGCATTTTTCTCTACGAATGTGATTCACTGACTCAAACCAGAATATCACTCCTAAAATACCTGATATCGCTCTCCCAGAGACTAAAATAGCTCTCCGTTTCAGATGTGGTCCTTTCCATGATATATTCTTTTTCTTTCTGTCTCCTTTCATCCTTCTTGTCTTCCTGCCCACTGGGTTTAAGTTCAGTAGAACCAGCTCAATCCAGGTCTATACGTCAGGTCTCGTTTCTACCTTTATTGATCTTTGATCTAAATGAATCACTTTACCTTTCTGAGCTTTCATTATTTTTTAAATATAGGTCCAATACGTGATGAAGTCCTTTCCAGTTCCAACATTTCTAGCTCAATACATCAGAGAGGACCTTTCACTTTTAAATTGAGTATAGACAGTTCCCAGCAGGCTAACACCCACACTGTCAAAGATATGGGGGAGGGGAAGCCCAACTATCATTGCAAGCATCATTAAAGACCCCGAAGGGCTTTGGATTCAAAGAGAATGAGAGAAACAAAAATTCTTAAGTGATCTTACAACCACTACAAATTAGCTTCCCAAGGAGCTTTTGCTCTTCCGGATACAGGCAAAAAACTGGACTGCAGCCAGTCAGAAGGATTCTACAGGGTAAAAGTGAATCCAGTAAAGCTTTTGGTGAATGTGTGGGGTGGCACTAGTGGTATGAAGAACAGTTAAGTCCAAGGGACTGGAGGGGAGACAGGGACAGGATATAGGGCACCTGCTTTGCAGTGCAAGCAATCTCAGGAGTGTTTCCTGTGTATAGCGTAAGGAATGGCCCCTGAGCACCACCACTGGGTGTGGTTCAAACCCTTTCTACTCCCAGTCCCCCATCCACCCATCCTTCATGCCGCAAAGAATAGAAAAACAGAGACTTTAAAAATAAAAATTACATTCCCTTGTGTTCTAGATGGCAAAGGAAGCTTAGGTAGCCTAGACAGGAAATAAAGAGTAAAATCTCTAGCAGTCTAGAATGCCTCTAGGAGACATGATATGCAAATTATGTATAAACCTAGAGTCAAAGCTGTAAATTAGAAATTTCCCAAAAGCCTAATTTTTTGAGCTAAGGAGACAAAGAACTGCCAGGCTTTCATCAAAAACCTATATAAAAGAGCCCTGGCCAAAACAAAAATAAACAAAGATATGACAAACCAGAGGTGAACTGAGGTTTACAAAAAAACTTCAAAGCCACATCAGAAGAATAATGCAAGCATTTTCCTTGCAAGTGTTCTAATTCATTTTGATCCCTATATCAGGGGTCTCAAACCCTATATCATGGGCCGCAAATGGCCCTCCGTACAACATTTTGTGGCCCTGCCCTAGAGGAATCTTTTTTTGTTTTGTTTTGTTTTAGTTGTTTGGGTCACACCCCCCAATGTTCAAGGCTTACTACTGACTTTGCACTCGAGGATCACCCCAACTTTGCCTCCTGCGGCCCCCAAGTAAATTGAGTTTGAGACTCCTGCATGGTCCCTGGAGCCCTGATATAAAAAATCAACAATGTGGATCCAAGAGTCAGCATTGAGCACCACTGGGTGTGGGTCAAGACACTCCCCTCCCCAATAAGTAAAATAAAGTAACTGCAATGATATCTCACTCCCAGCTCAAGCTCTACCTAAATGCCTTCTGGAGAAATAAGTGCTAGAAATGCACTTCCTGATAGAAGATTTCATGTAAACATTTTCCCATATTTTCTATGTTTGGACTTGTTTTTAATATTTAATGTCTAAAATACAATTACAAATTACTAACTTGAGAAGAGAATAAAATATTTGGTAGATAAACAAGAAGGGAAAATCAGACAATAGAAGCATTACCCACAGACAATCAAATATAATAATTAGCATCAAGTGATATTTAAATAATTAAGATTATTATATTAAAGGATAAATGAATTAAAAGATTAAGAATTTCAACAGAGGAATTGGAGAGATTCTACAGTAAGTACAGTGTTTGCCTTACGTACTCAGGTTCAATTCCCAGCACACCCTATGGTCACCTGAGCTCTATCTGGAGTAATTCCTGAGCACATAGCCAGGAGTAACCCCTAAACATTACTTAGTGTAATCTAAATACTTAAAAATATAAATTCAGCAGAGAACTTGAAATGCAGAAATAAAATAAAGGAAGAATGATGGAAGGAAAGGAGGGAGGGAGGGTGTAAGGAGAAAGGGAGGGAGGAAAGAAGGAAGGGAGGGAGGAAGAAAGGGAGGGAGGAAAGAAGGGAGAGAGGTAGGAAGGAAGGGAGGAAGGAAAGAAGGAAAAAAGAGGGAAGGAGGGAGAAAAGGAGAGAGGGAAAGGGGAAGAAAGGAAGGAAGGGAGGGAGGAAGGGAGAAAGGAAGGGAGGTAGGAAAGGAGGGAGGAAGGAGGTAAGGAAGAAGGGAGGGAGGAAAGGAGGGAGGGAGGAAGAAAGGGAGGGAAGGGGAAAGAAGGGAGGATAGGAGGAAGGAAGGAAGGAAGGAAGGAAGGAAGGAAGGAAGGAAGGAAGGAAGGAAGGAAGGAAGGAAGGAAGGAAGGGAGGGAGGGAAGGAGGAAGGAAAGAGGGAAGGAGGGAGAAAAGGAGAGAGGGAAGGAGAAAGAAAGGAAGGAAGGGGAGGAGGAAGAAAGGAAGGGAAGGAGGAAGGGTGGGAGGGAGGAAGGGAAGAAGGAAGGGAGGGAGGGAAGGAGAAAGGGAGGGAAGAACGGAAGGAGGGAAGGAGGGAGGATGCAAATGAGGATCTAGGGAGTCAGCTCTGTTATGTCTGGCATGCCTAAGACCCCAGAATTGATGACCATTAGTACATATTTTCCCACAGCACCACCAGATGTGGGTGTTGTTGACCCCAGCAAAGATGGAACCCAAGCAGCACCACCTTGTGTAAATGTAACTTCAGGCCTGTGCAGCCAGGTTAGGTATTAGGAATTAATCCCATCTTCTGAGTACTGCTAGAGAGGTCTCCCTGAAATCAAAATAGTTTTCCACAATTAATAAGTAAAGTAATATCTAAACTGAGAGATTCAATTTTTGAGGTATATTTTTTAGTGAAGTAAAATAGCTCTATTTAGAGAGATTAGCCTATTTAGAGAAATATGAGGGGGAGAGAGAGCAAGCAAGAGAGTGAGAGAGCATGCATAAGAAAGAAACATATGTGCTTAAGATGGAAGAACATGGGGTTCTCTGAAGGGGAAAAAGCCAAGAGTGCACAATTCAGGATGAGCTACAGACAAAGTTCCAAGGCAGAAAATGTACCCATGCTTGAGGTATTATGTTTTTTTTGTTTTGTTTTATTTTGTTTTGTTTTGTGTTGGAGAAGGGGAGTTGAAAGGCACACCTGATGGTTCTCAGGCTTATTCCTGATTCTGTACTCAAAACAAAGGTCACATCTGGTGATGATATATATAACGCTGGGGGTCCATCCGAGATTAATCAAAAGCAGCCCCTCGCAAGGTAATACCTAATCATCTGTACTGCCCCTACAGCTGCCCTTGATTGAATTTAATGGCGTGTGGTATTTTCAAGTTCAGAGACATGATTGGTTTTTGAAATATAATAAAATCTTGGGGCTAGAGAAAGAATACAGCAGATAGGGCACTTGTCTGCACCCAACTGACCCATTTTCAATTCTTGGCCCCCCATAGGGTCCCCTGATCACAAACAAGAATGTTTTATGAAGGTAAAGCCAGGAGTAAATCTGTGCACAACCAGAAATAAAATAAATAAGTATATAAGTATATATTTATATACTTATATATGCATATGCAAGTATATATTATATATTTATATATAAGTATATATATATATAGTAATAACAGTCTAGGGCCAACGATTAGCTCAATGTGTTGAAGTAGGAGGCCTGTGTTTGATTGCAGCACACTACAGTCCTCCAAGAACTGTAGGAAGTGACTTCTGAACACACTATTGCTTGGAATAACTACTGAAACACCACTGGGTATAGCCCCTAAATAAAAAAAATAAACAAAGTCTAAATGAAAACACAAAAGTGGAGGAGTAGTTCCAAGGGGAGAGGAGAAAGGAGCTGTAAAAGATTAATCATTATAGAGCTAACCTGAGAATTTTTCGAAAGCAATGAATGATATTGGTTCACAGATCCAAATCCAGAACCATGGTTAGTGTTTGGTTGTTGTCTTTATTGCTGTGGTGCTTTTCAGGTTTTGTGTTTGTTTGCTTTTGTTTTGTTATTTGGGGGAGTTGATTTTTCTTGTATTATTTTTATGTTTTCCTTTCTTTTTTCCTTTCTTTTCTTAAACTGATATTTATAGTCTCTAGAAGGATTCCTCCCATTTTTTGCTTGTTTGAGTTTTTGCCCTGCCTTTTTCTTTTTTTTTTTTTTTCTTACCTTCAAACAGCACCACATAACTTGAACCATCTTGTTCTGCCTTATAAATTGAGAGAGAAATAATGGAGGGCACCAAGACCAAACAGTTATATGAACATTGAGCAGGAATAAAAATGATCAGACTTGAACATCAAATCCAAAGCCAACCACAACAGAGTCGATACCCAATCTACAACAGGCTAGACACAGAGGAACCACTTAAACTAGCAGCCCAGTGGGCAAAGGAGGGGTGATATGGAATGCATGCTGGGAACAGGGGTGGAGGGAGGACAACAATGGTGGTGGGAATGCCCCTGATTCAATGTCACTATGTATCTGAAATACTACTGTGAATGATTTGTGATCCACTTTGGTCAAAATAAAAATTATTTATAAAAGAAAAGAACAGTAAAAAAAAAAACCCAATGACAACCATACCTGGGGACATCACTGAAATTTTACTGAAGTTTATAGTAGAGATAAAATATAAAGGTCAGAAAGATAGTGCAATGGGTAAGGCTAGGTAAGGCTATTGCCCTCTTGCCTTGCATCTCTATCTGACCTGGATTCAATCCCCAGCATCCCACTAGGTCTTGAGGAGATATTCCTGAGTGAAGATACAGGAGTAACCCCAAGCTTCACTAGATATGGCCACCCAAAACTCAAAGATAAAGATTTAAATGTGCCCCTCAAAGACTCTACCTTTAAAGTAACTGTTTCTGATAGAAAATGTTTTCTATCAATGTTTTAACATCTTTAAAGACCTGAAAGAAGACTAATACAACAAGTTAAATAGACTGAACAGTTAAGCCTTAAGCCCAAATGAAGATATTTTGTTTGTTTTGATTTGGGGGTAATGCCTGGCAGTGTTCAGGGGTTACTCCTGGTTCTGCACTCAGAAATTACTCCTGGCAGGTTTGGGAGACCATATGGGATGCCGGAGATCCTACCTGGGTTGGTGAAGTGCAAGGCAAACACCTTGCCCACACTGTGCTATTGTCCCGACTCCCCCCGTCCCATGAAGATACTTTATACCAAATGAAAATATGTTTCAAATGAAAGGCCAAAATAAAGATATTTCTCAGCAAACAAACCTTGACAGAGTTTGTCTCTAGAGAAAGTTACTTTATAGCTTACAAAAAAAAAATTTCAAGTCTAAGAAAATAATCTTTGATGGAAATGTTAAATTTGGGAGGAAATAACACAAAAATGATAAATATGCAGAGATATTTTAATATATAAGGGCAGCTATTTAAGTCACAACACTTAAAACACTGACTTTTTAAATTAAAATAATGAAGATCTGTGAGAATATAAGAATAAAATAAAATTGTAAAAAATATTAAAGAATGTGATAGTCTGAGTGAGGTTAAACTATTGTAAAGTTATGGCTATATATATGTGTGTGCATATATACATATATACACACGTATATAAACATATATACCTGTCATATATGTATATACATGCTATACATATATACACACATATATGTACATATATACATCTATATATACATCTATCTATATCTATATATCTGTATATATAAAGAGAAGCTATGGAGGCATATTCGTTCTCTAGGATAAAAATTAAAAGAAAATAAAAAATACATATTAGGCTGAAGAGTTAGTTCAATAAGGCAAAGCACATGTTTGGCATGCAAGAAGCCCAACTTTCATCTCTGGCACTACATGGTCCCAGAACACATAACCAGGATTTGTCTTAGAACATAGCCAGATGTGAACAAAATAAAAAAAAAACATATCTATATACACATATATTATAACATATATATACATTATATGTATGTCAGCTATGCGATGCATTTTCTTTCAATAAAAAATTATATCTTCAAAACCCAAGATCTCCACTTACAGAGGTTCAACTTTGACAACAGAAATTGAGCAGAACTTATGGAACCATAATGAAGACTCTATCCTAGGCAGCCTAGGATCTGAGCAAAAACCAAGACCACTTATTACAGAAGACTGACTACAACAACAATGATGGAACATAACTTCTAGAACCATAAAGACTCTATCCTAGACTTTGTTCTATGACCTGTGCAAATACCAAGATCTCTAGCTACAGAGGCCTGATTTTTATCATCCACAACTGAGCGGAAAGTTCCCTGACACCACAAAAAAGACCTTGAGGTGTGGTAATGAGCATGTATGGAGCCAGTAGTTGTTTCCATGACAGTATGCTTCAAGGGTGGAGAAATCCTGAATCTCTTAGGTTAAGGAAATTAATTCCCTTCTTTCCCCAATACTTACTGTGCCTATGCAAAAAAAAGGGGGGGGGGCACAAAACCTTGCTATACCAGCACTCCTTCTTTTGTTGTTTTTTCTTTTTCTTTTTTTCTTTTTTCTTCCTTTTTTTTCTTTCTTTTCTTTCTTTTTTACTCTTGTGGTTATTACTTGGTGATGTTTTTGCTGCTGGGTGCTTTTTATTATTTTGGTAGTTGCTATCTTTTTTTTTTTTAACTGTTGGGGTTTCTTTTTTTGTTTTGTTTTGCTTTTTGCTGTTGTTATGTTTTTCTTCTTTTTTTTTTCTTTGTTTTCTTCCAGCAGAACCACACAACTTGAATCATCTTGTTCTGACTCATGAATTGAGGCGGAAAATAAAAATGAATGGTACCAGGACAAAATAGCCATATGAACATTGATTGGAATTAAAAATGATCAGACTTAAATATCAAACCTAAAGTCAACAACAGAATTGATACTCTATCTACATCAAGCTATACCCAGAGGGGAACAGTTACACTAGCACTATGGGGGGGGGTCAAAGGGGAGTTGTGGGACACCTGCTGGGAAAAGGGGTGGAGAGAGGATAACCCTGGTGGTGGGAATGGCTCTGATTCATTGTCACTATGTACCTTAAATATTACTGTGAAAGATTTGTTATTCGCTCTTTGGTCACAATAAAATTACTTTTGAAAATATATCTTAAAAATGTAGAAAGGATTCAATATAAGAAAGAATTACTTAATTCAGAAACAATAAGGAAAGGGGAATAAAAGAATCAAAATAGAAGGGATAAATTTTAAAAATAGCTAGAAGAGAGAATTAAAATATTTCATAATTGTTAAGTAAATAGTCTAAGTATTTTAATCTAAAATAATGGTTTAAAACTAGATGGGGCCACTATCAGGACAGCTAGTCAGAGGACAGCTGGACACTTCAATGTTAGAGTCATCAACTTGAGGCTGGGAGTCTCTAGGATTATACTGAGCAATGCTCAGGGGGTTATAAGGTGGTAACCATGTTCATTGCCACTTTGAGTCACATTTTTTAAACAAAAGACTCAATTGTTTATTTCTATTTGTTTTTTGGACCATCTCAGCAGCAGTAAGGGGTCACTCCTGGCTCTGCACTCAGAAATCGCTCATGGCAGTCTCTGGGGACCATATTGGATGCCAGGGGTTGAACCTGGGTTCGTCCCAGGTCAATCACATGCAATGCAAGCTCTCTACAGCTGTGCTATCGCTCTGGCCCCAATAAATATATTTTTAAATTAACATATTTATTTGAAAGGCAGTAAGCATCCTGGACTAAAATTCTAAATTTGTATTATACAACAGACAGTTCTATAATTTCTGGAAGTCTCAACTCCCTTGTCCATAATAAAAGAGCAATAATTCCAACCTGACAGGATTTTATGAGAGCACAGAAAAAAATTAATGAGAAAAGTGACCAAAAAATCCCTCAATTCATGGTTGGTGTTAGGATTAGTCTTACCACCATCATCCACATTTATCCCAGTGTCTCTATGGTGATTAAGCACTTGGGTGCTAGAATAGCTCATGTTAGCTTTTAATTCATTTTATCAAATTTTATTTGCTTTGGCGAGAGGAGGAGGGAGGGAAGTGCCTCCTTCTTAGGGTAGTTCATGAGGGTTCTTAGGAGCTATTAGCTTTCTGCTCAGGAATGCCTTATGAGGTAATTCTCAGAGACTAGATGTGGTGCCTGGGATCAGAACCAGGCTTAGTCACATGCACAACAAACAACTTAACTTCCAGACTACCTTTTTGGCCCTCAATTAATTATTTTTTTTTTGTTTTGTTTTTTTTCGGGCCACACCCGGTAATGCTCAGGGGTTACTCCTGGCTATGTGCTCAGAAGTTGCTCCTGGCTTGGGGGACCATATGGGACACCGGGGGATCGAACCGCGGTCCGTCCAAGGCTAGCGCAGGCAAGGCAGGCACCTTACCTTTAGCGCCACCGCCCGGCCCCCTCAATTAATTATTAATCATGTAATCTTAAATAACTACTCCGACTGCCTACCTTTTGGTTTTTGCACCTGTAGACTAAGAGAAAATAAGGTCATTTATTAAGATGTTCATCAGATTGCTTGGGATGTAATGACTATTTTAATAGCTTAAGCCAGGTGACCTCTCTGGATCATAGCCAATTATACACACAGAAGTTTTTCACATATTTCTATTGCACATAAAATAAACAATAAAACCTTTACACTTATCTATAAGGTCTCCTGGTATGAATTACCTCCTAAAATTCATTCCCCATTGTTAATATTGTTAATTCTGCTCTCTAAAGTCACCCTGATCTATTTGTGCTTCCTCAAATAGATCAGGGTGACTTTAGAGTCTCAGGGTACAGTTCGGCTTCAGGAGAGTTCTTTCCTCTACAGTTATTCTCTCCATTCTTCTGGTTAGCATCTCTTGCTCTTGTACCAGTGTTGGGTCTCATCCAACTGTAGTATTCAAGGTATCAGGATTCTCCTATGTAAAATCGTACATATAACAACACCCAGACCACTTCATCCTTTTATTTTCTTGCTTTATTTTCTTCCATAGGGTAAGCTACCAATTAATATTTTCTATAAGTCTTTATTAGTCTGTTGTTATAACTTCCTCCTTTACAACTTAAGGCAATGAGGTAGGAATTTTTGTCTCTGAACACTACTGTCACCCCTGGTTACCTAATATGGAGTAAGTACTCAAGTGTGGAATTACAGGGATTGGTCTGTTTCTACCTCATTCAGCCTTTTTACTCATAGGATGAAAACCTCAGATGAAATTATCTTTGAATGTAGCACCTGGGATTAGTGGTGAGAACATCTGGTCCCATCTCCAAGTGTGACAATTTTCCTCAGATTAAATATTCTACTGGAGAGGAAATGAGCCTTGGACTTTTCCGGAACTCCTTGGAACTGGTTGGTTTTTAGGAACTAAGGCTAAATATGGGGGAGCTCCTCAAAATCCTTTTCTTTCTGTATGTGTGTGTGTGTGTGTGTGTGTGTGTGTGTGAGAATTATTTTCTAGACCATCCAATTTCACACCTGTATCTCTCCAGTGTTCTAGTTTGAAACTGAGGACTTAATTCAATACTCAAGAAGTCTTTGCTAAATAATAATAAAAAAAATTAAAATTGAAGCTAGCCCAAGACATTTGGAAGTGTGTCAAGGGAGTCCTACCCCTTTAGAAATTTATAGATCCTCCTCTCATGCACCAGACTCTTAACCACCTCTTTTAAGTGACCCTCCCCCCAAAATGTACTTTCCTGGGGCCAGAGAGGTGGTGCAGCAGTAGGATGTTTGCCTTGTACTTGTACGTGGCTGATTTAGGATGGACCAAGGTTCGATCCCTGGCATCCCATATGGTCCCCCAAGCTAGGAGAGATTTCTGAGTGCAGGGCCAGGAATAACCCCTGAGTGCCACTGAATGTGGCCCAAATACCAAAAAAAAAAAAAAATTACTTCCCTATCCCCTTTCCTTATGAAAATTCTATCTTGTGACCCTGTAGACAAAGTTGCTTTGAGGATGACTTCTCCAGCTTCCAACCTGCCCGCATGTTACCAATAAACTTCTTTCTCTCAAGGGTCTCTGTGTATCTCATTTGTTTGGCCCTAAAATAGCAGTGGAGTCAAACCTTCACAGTTGCAAAAGTTGGTCATTTTCATATTTTCATTAGTCATAGGTCACCTAAGCATTTTCTCAAGGAATTCTCCTCTGAATTCCCCATACTAGTTGTTTCTGTTTTGTCCATTCACAATATCCATCTCTGTTGTATGGTTCTTGGTTTTTAAATTTTTCTTCTATGGACTTATAAGAATAATGACCTCATCAATTTTTGCTTGCTTCTACATTCGAAACACAATGCTTGGCACACAAAATATATTCAATAAATAATAAATGAATGAATGATCAGAATGGGATCTTGATTTATTTTGCCTATTGTAAATCTAATTTTGCAACTTAACCCCTCTGGCTGTGTTCCAGTTAGTGCTTGCTTATGATTGATAAGCTTTGTCATTTACTGTATTATTTCCTCATTGACACAAATCTGTAAAACAAGCTACACTGTGTTCTGGTAGGTGTTTACCAATGTTTTTCATTGGTTGGATTTAGAACAAATGGTAAAAGTATGGTAGGTGGCCTGATTGGGAAAATCTAATCACCATTGCTCAGGTCTATGAGAATATTCAATTACTATTATGTAGTAAAATTTCATAAGAAGGAGGATCCTGAAGATCATTTTAGTAAGAAAAAGAATTAAGTGGGCTGGGAGGATTATGGAAACCATAGTACAGGTCAGAGGAAGGAATGGTCCATGTTAATTTTCACACAAGGGATTTTGTATCTATGATTTTATGACATAATTTGTTACAAGCCATTAGTGTTTAAGAAAGAAGGCTTCTGGTGAGTGTAGAGATATATATGAATGTGTTATGGATGTATAAACATGGATGTTTAGAATGAGCAGATGTGGGGCCAGTGAGGTGGCACTAGAGGTAAGGTGTCTGCCTTGCAAGCGCTAGCCAAGGAAGGACCACGGTTCGATCCCCTGGTGTCCCATATGGTTCCCCCAAGCCAGGAGCGATTTCTGAGCGCTTAGCCAGGAGTAACCCCTGAGCGTCAAACGGGTGTGGCCTGAAAAACCAAAAAAAAAAAAAAAAAAAAAGAATGAGCAGATGCTAAATTTGACTCTGCTTCAGGCTTGCTCTTTCTGCATGAGCAGAAAAATAATATCCTGAGCTTTAACTCCCACATTTGCAAAGTATGTATGTGAAATGCATATTTCACAAAGCTGGTATTAGTATCAAATTAAATAATTAAACTTTTTAGGGAAACAGTAAAAATACATTTGTATGTGATGTCCGGGATGTTATAAGGATCAAAGTAATAAAATACCCCACTTGAATGTAATAATATTTCTTTTCTTTTTTCCTTTCTTTTTTGAGGCCACACCCTGCAGTGCTAAAGTGGGGTTTGGAGGACTATATATGGTGCCAGGGATTGAACCTAGGATGGCTTGGCCAAGGCAAGCACCCTATCTGCTTTAGCTCTAATTGTCATATGTTTTTGCATTTTCCCTGGTTAAAGTAAGGTTCGAGATAAAAACTCACTGTATCAGTTTATTACCCATTCAGTTAATGAAATTTAATTCAATAAATGTATGGCATACTGGTAATGTGCCAGACTTCACAAGGCCATGGAGAATAAAATGAACTGAAAATGATCCTGCCTTGAGGAGTTCACACTTGAGAGGAGGAAGCATACTGGTATAAAAATAACTATACAATTCAATGCAGAATATTCATAACATTACTAGGAAATTGCACTTGATAATTTATTCAATAAACATATTGAATGCTAGTGATGGGCCAGGCATTGTTTGAGAATCTTAAAAGATACTAGTGAATGAGAAAAACTATTAGGTGTTTTGGTGGGGTTTAATATTCTAATTTCTAAGATTTTAATCCATTGGATTAATTTTTTTTTGGTTGACTGCTGTGTTAAAAATAAAATAGGAATACTGTGAGAACCAGTGTATGATACAGGAGCTGCTATTTGGAGATGTTCTGAGTTCTGTGAGTGATAAGTAAAGGCTAAAATAAACATTTGTGGATTTAATTGAGGGTCAGAAGAAAAGGGGGCCATAAAAGCATAACAACAAGAAAGTGAGGCCAGCCAGGGTTCTAGGGGTCAAAGCACAAATATCTACATTTGGTTATAGTGAAGATTTGTGGTGATGGTGGGAAGGTCTCACCTAAGTACAGTGGGATACTTAGAAGCTTCTGGGAGGGAAAAAAAAAATAGGACATGATTTACATTTTAAAAGAGCAATCTAGTTACAATGTGGAGCAAGTAGTAGAAGGCAGTGGAAAGAAAGTAAAGGCCTAGCAAGTTGCTATTTTTGTAACCCAGGAGGATAATGAATGGTGACTCGTAACTATGCTAACAGCAGGAAGAGATGGGGAGGAATGGACAGATGCAGCATACATTTTGGAGGTAAGCCAATCAGGATTTGGAGAGGAGGAAAAAGGTTGTCTCTAAATGAAGAATGCTTGGGTTGCTATCTTTAGTTCACACATCCTTTTATATCAAACAACATAGCAACTAATAAATACTATAAATATATCTAATGTACATTCAGGCTCAAGTTGGAATGATTGGACTCTTTAAAGGTTTTCTTTAATAAAATACAGTGGGAGAAAAGTCTCAATTTGGGACAGGGAAGATGAAATTGCAGAGCTTTTGGAGAGGAGCTAAGAGGTGTGCCTGCAATTTTCCAGGCCCCTGCTGCTGAAGCAAAAAGGAAACTCTAAAGGCCAGGGAGCCAGACATCGACTAAACAACCACAAAAATCTTCATTTGCATTTCTTCTCTTGGAGGGTTCTGCTTCAGAGATATCAATCTCCTGAGTTCAAAGTATGCATATTCTAGTTCTGCCAGGATCTCTGGAATTACCATATGCCAGTCAAAGACAAATGCTTTATTACTTTAAATGATTATTTTAATGTCATTTTTTCTTCTACTGAGAATAACCAGCCAGTTTCAAGTGTGGGTAAATTGAGAACCCATCCTGAGGTGGGGTGGGAGAAGCAACTAATAGAATTTCTAAAACCTAATCTTTTATCTTCTTTAGGCAGACCTCAGTTTTAACTCTAGAAAACAAATCAAGTTCTTCCCTTTCTTCCATAACACTATTTTTTTTTTTTTGAGTTAACAATACGGAAAGAGGAAGCCTTTTTCCCCTAGGCATCAGTTCCATCTGTCCCCCACAGACACACCCATCCTCAAGTGCCTGTCTAATACTTTAATTTAAAAAAACAAAACAAAACTTTATTTATTGATTGGTTTCTGGGAAGCACCCAGCATGCTCAAGAGTTACTCCTGGCTCTGCACTCAGCAATTATCCCTGGCAGGCTGGGGGACCATATGGGATGCTGGGAATCGAACCAGGTCCCTCCTGGGTCCTGGGTAAATGCCCTACTGCTGTGCTATCTCTCTGGCCCGCTGGCTAATATTTTAAACATTTTAACTGGATAATAGAATTCTGCCTCATCAAGAAGATACATATAATTATGAGTAATACCTAAGGCAAATGAGCTAACTCAAAGGACTCAGACCAGTCAGCCACTTTATAGGAACCTTGCACTCTTTGTAAAGAAATGCAAAGACCCCCCCTTTTTTTATTTTTGGGTCACACCTGGCAGTGCTCAGGGGTCACTCCTGGCTCTACACTCAGAAATCGCTCCTGGCAGGCTCGGGGGACCATATGGGATGCCAGGATTCGAACCACTGACCTTCTGCACACAAGGCAAATACCTTACCTCCTTGCTATCTCTCCGGGCCCGCAAAGACCCTTTTAAAGCTTATACAAAGACTCCCTTTTCCTATGAAATCCTTGTAAAATGAGTCATTTTAACTCAGTCCTATACTAAGTTCCTTTGCACAACAGGAGTCCCTTTTCCTTCTCCTTACATTCCAATAAATTTTTCTACATTAGAACTCTGAGTCTGGGCATCATTACTATTCAATATTTTCATGGAAAGTATTGAAAAATCTGGGCCATAAACGACCACAGAGACCAGCTGTCATCTCTCTTGCATTAATATAGTATATGCTTGTTAAAAAAAGAACTTGTAAAGGAAGGGGCTGAGATATATAGAATTCATTCGTTCCTTGTTCAAGCCTTCATTTTGAACCTGGGAAACTCTCCCCCCATACTTCTACACACATATACTCTTTGTAAAAAATTTCAAATATATATTTCAAATATATATATATATATATATGTGTATATATATGTGTGTATATATATGTATATTTGGTTTTGGAGTCACACCCAGTGATGCTCAGGAGTTACTCCTAGCTCTGTACTCAGAAATCACTCCTGGCAGGCTTGGGGGACCACATGAGATGCCAGAGTTTGAACCAGGGTACGTCCTATGTTGGTCACATGCAAGGAAAATGCCTACGGCTGTGCTATTGCTCCAACCCCCTCAATACACACACACACACACACACACAGACATATATATATATATATATATATATATATATATATATATATATATATAAAACCACGCCATAAACATTTCTTGCCTAAAACTAGAAGCCTCACTCCCACCAGAAACATAATTTGTTCCTGCACTTGTGAGGTTGTGGTGTTTAATGTTTTACCTTTTTTTTTTTTTTTCTACAGCATCTTTTCAACCCATGAAACAATTTAACAACACCATAACACAGCTTGGAACTTTTCTTCAAGGGTCAGAAGTGACTTCTACGTAGCAGTTAAATGGACCTGGAAAAGCCCTGATTTCCTGAACCTGATAAACTGAATGGAAAGCCAAATCTCACCAAGGCTCTAAAAAATGCAAGGAGTCAGCTCTAAATCCATCCCCAACGGTGCCATGCTGGGGGTATGGGGAGCAAGAGCAGCTATTATTTACAGTGACAATTGTCTAAGCAAGGACTGAATGATTCAGTCCCTTGGGGAAGCTAGTTGGAAATCTTTGTAGACTTGGCAGTCAGGCACAGTATGGTTTGATGTGGCCCCGGCTACATTCTGCATTTACAGGCAGGAGGATCCCCTGCTGGTTCTTTGCCTTTGGGGTTCACCTTCAAAAAACGAAGGATCAATATATCTTAATCTTTAAAAAAAAATAAAAATAAAAATAAATAAATGTTTTGTAGAATTCTTAAAAAATGAAGGATCATTTTCTAATTTTAGTTTTCCAATTTTATTAGACTATATGAAGAAAATATATTTTATTAGAATATATATCTTTATATTAGAATATGTTATGAATATATTTTTTTTTTTTTGGTTTTTGGGCCACACCCGTTTGACGCTCAGGGGTTACTCCTGGCTATGTGCTCAGAAATCGCCCCTGGCTTGGGGGGACCATATGGGACGCCGGGGGATCGAACCGCGGTCCGTTCCTTGGCTAGCGCTTGTAAGGCAGACACCTTACCTCTAGCGCCACCTTCCCGGCCCCTATGAATATATTTTTAAAGTTTTCTTTGAATTCATGTTTTATTTGACAATGATGCTGTACATTTTCAAGTTTTGACCCTACCTGTGCTCTTTCTCTTTTATTTTTTAGTTCTGTCTTTTTATTTATTTTTATTTTTTATAATTTCTATTGAGACCACTGCCAATTACAAGTCTTTCACAGTTATTTTATTTATTTATTTTTTTATTTTTTGTTTTGTCACATCTGGCAGCGCTCAGGGGTTACTCCTGGCTCTATGCTCAGAAATCACTCCTGGCAGGCTCAGGGGACCATATGGGATGCCGGCATTTGAACCACCATTCCTCTGCATGCAAGGCAAAAGCCCTACTTCCATGCTTTCTCTCTAGCCCCTCGCAGTTATATATTTAAGATACATTGTGACAGTGAATTAGGGAAATTTTCACCACCAGTGTTGACTTCCCTCCGCCAGTTCCCAGTATGAATCCCGTACCTCCACCTTTAGCCCCCTGGACAGGTCCTTTTTGTGTCTAGCTTGTTGTAGTTTGGGTCTCTTGATTCTATTGTCATTGACTTTGGGTTGGATATTTAGGTCTTATCTTTTTATTTTTATTTACATTCAATGTTCATGAGACTGCTTGCCCCTGATACCATCCACGTTTTTCTCTCTCTCTCAATTTATGAGGCAGAACAAACTAATTCATGTTCTATGGTTTCGTTGAAAAAGAAAAAAAAAAAAAAGGCAGAGAGGAACTCCTGTGTAGAAGCTATGAATTCAAATTTAAAAGAAAACAAAAAAAAAATAAAAATAAAAAGACAATACAAAACTACACCATATTAAAAAAATAAAAAACAACAACAACAACTTGCCACACCAACTTCCCCTCCTATTTTATTTTAATTTGGTGTGGCTTTGTTTTATTTATTTTTTCCTTTGCTTTATTTTTTTTAAAAGTCAAAACAAAACTACAGCCAATGGGGGAAAAAAAACAAACTTGCCACACCAGCCCTCATTTTATTTTTTTAAATTTGGTGCGATTTTTGTTTAGTTTTTTAAAATAATAAAAATTAAATCAAATTTAAAAAATAAATAAAATAAAATAAAATACAGAAGATCCCATCGAGCTAAGGTAAGGAATGGACAGAGGCAAGCCAGGGATGAGGATCAGGAGTCAGGGAGAGGGGGGTGTTTGCTGCCTGGGACAGATTCCTAACCAGCAGCGCCCCCGGCTGCGAAAGTATTTCCTTCCACTCCCACGCTGCTCTGAGCCCGGCTCAAGTCGGCCGGTCCATTAGGATGCTCTAACGTGGCCTCGCAGCATCAGCACCAGCTCCTGCGCAGCACCCGCAGCATCAGCACCAACTCCTTCGCAGCATCCTCTCCCCTGCAGCGCGCCTTCACGGATCTTGGCATCCCAAAAGAGGAAGATAATGCCGGGGTTAGCTTATAAATAGCTGGTTGTGAAGCCATTGATCTAATTTTAACTTCCATGCCAGCCCGCACCCTCTCTCTGCCTCCCTGGAAGCAATTCGGGGCCCAAAGTGACTTACGCAACTGCCAGAGGGCAGACCATTGGCTTTCCTGCCACCCTCCCTTTGGGGGCCTCTGTGGACGCCACTCTTACAATGCCGGCCTTTATTGGGTTTGCAAAATAGGAGTTGGATTTTTTTTTTCTTCCTGCGTCCGCATGACTTCATCATTCATGAAAGTCACAGGGAAACAGGGATGACAGGCAAAGAGAGAAAACAAAGCTTGCATTTCACCTCCTCCCACTCCTCCAACCTACACAGAGTACTAGGATGTGTTTGAAAGCCTTTGCATGAAGCTAGCTAGCTGGGAAGTGGGAGAGAGCAGTGGGAATGGAATGTTCAATTCTCCTTAGTCCCCTGGCCCTGCCTGGGCTGCTGGTTTCTGTAGAGAAGGCGAATGCCACCGACTTTCTGCTTACCAATGCTCTCTACTCAACTGTTATCAAGTTGACAGAGCCAACTACCTCCTCTTGGAGGAGCGGGAACCACGCATGCTGCAGAAAGTACACTCGCCCACTCTTCACCCCCGCAGAGATCTAGGCGTGGATTAAGCCCCCAGCATGCCAGCACACTCTGCTCCACTGTTGCTGGTGTGTCAGCAGCCTGCATGAAACTCTTGGGTTGAGCCAGTGCAGCAACACTGTAAGGAAAAGTGACAGGATTTAGACAGGTTATTCGTTATTCCAGGCATGGTTCTTCTTGACGAAGTTTAAATAATGTTCAGCAGCAATTTTACACTGCTGGCTTGTAATTTTCAGATCTGTTTATGGCTTTCAGTGACTCGAGTGGGTAATTAATAGCTATCACATTTTTGGGTTGTCACTTTTTTTTGGGATCTCAAAGTATAGGGTAGAGTTTATGTGGTAGGAAGGGAAACAAGACAAGGACAGGGGCTTTCCCAGAAATTCTCCAGTCCTGAAATTTAGCATTTGGACTCTGCTGTTGGAGTTGAATGAAACATTAATAGATTTAATGTGGGTTTGCTTTTTTCCTTTCTTTTCCCTCCCTTCCTTCCTCCCTTCCTTCCTCCATCTCCTCTTTCCTCCCCTCCCTCCTTGCCTCTCCTCTCTTCCTTCCTTCCTCCCTCCTTTCTTCCTTTCTTTTTCTTTCTTCTTTTTATTCTTTCCTTCCTCTTTCTTTTCTCTTTTTTCGTTCTTTCTTTCCTTCTTTCTCTCTTTTTTCTTTCTTCTTTCTTTTCTCTTTTTCATTTTCTCTTTCTTTTTCTTTCTTTCTCTTTCTTTTTTCTTTCTTTCTTTCTTTCTTTCTTTCTTCTTTCTTTCTTTCTTTCTTTCTTTCTCTTCTTTTTCTTTCTTCCTTTCTCTTTTCTTTCTCTTTCTTTCTTTCTTCCTCCTTTTCTTCCTCCCCTCCCTCCCTTTCTTCCTCCCCTCCCTTCCTCCCTCTCTCCCCTCCCTTCCTTCCTTTCTTCCTTCCTCCCCTCCCCTCGCTCCCTCCCTTCCCTTCCTTCCTTCCTTCTTCCTTCCTTCCTCCTTCCTTCCTTCCTTCCTTCCTTCCTCCTTCCTTCCTTCCTTCCTTCTTCCTTCTTCCTCCTTTCCTTCCTCTCTTCCTTCCTTCCTTCCTTCCCTTCCTTTCTTCCTTCCATCCCTTCTCATTCCTTCTAACTTTTTGCAATGCTAGGATCAAATTCAGGGACTTTATAAAGCAAGGCGTGAATCTCTACCTCTGAGCACATTCATGGTCCCATGAGAAGCTAAAGTTTTCTGTCTGGTTTGGTTTTTGTTTTGGGAAATACAATTCATTAGTAGTGCTCAGAGATGAGTTTGGCAGGACTACTTTCTAGTGTCAGGGTTAGAACTTGGGTGGGAGGCAAGCACGCCAAGGGCCTGTATATCAATGTACTTTCACTGCTTATAGAAGCTAATGTTATCAAGTAGTTGTCTCTTTCGTCAAATATAGAATAGCCATTTTACCTCTAGTTCTCTCCTCTAAAAGCCTCCATTTTCCTATCAGTTTTCTCATCCATTATGCTTTAATTTTTGTTGAAGAAATTAAGGTTAAGTTACTTGCCCCAAAGACAGGTAACTAGAAAGGGGCAGAATTAAGATTCAAACCTCATTAGTGAGTGACCCCCAAGAGTCCTTGGTCTTGATTACTCTGATTTCCTTATATGTCTTGAAGGCATGTCTGAAATACCTCCCATGTGAAATGAAGAGCTGATTCAAAAATTAAAAGCCAGCACACTCTCCTGGGAAGGAGTTGTTGAGATTTAAAAAAAAAAATGTTTTGCTATCTTTTCCCATCCCCCAAAACCCTGTACATGAAAGATAAGGCACAGGCTGAGCCTTAATCAGATCTTGAAGACTTCCTGATACAATGGTATATCCCTTGAGAAGATCAGTCTATAACAATTATTGACAAAACCTGGGTGGCAACCAATCCACATGCCAGTTCTTTTTAAAAAGAAATACTTCTATATAAACAGCTCCTTGTGACCCCACAGGCAAAAATAGTTTTCTAGATATATAAATTCACTATTTTCCAATTTGCCAACTTGTTAATAAAGGAAGCTTTTTTCTTTACCATCTGTGTGTCTCTGAATAAACTGCCCCCTTTAATTGGCCTATAGA
This sequence comes from Suncus etruscus, assembly GCF_024139225.1. Classification (NCBI taxonomy): domain Eukaryota; kingdom Metazoa; phylum Chordata; class Mammalia; order Eulipotyphla; family Soricidae; genus Suncus; species Suncus etruscus. The sequence goes on along the minus strand of NC_064860.1, from coordinate 88,526,751 downwards.
ATCCTAACCTTCATTGGTTACAGGTCGCCCTAAAGTTTCACCCCAGAGAAATAATATCAGGGTTTGGGTGCTTACCTTGCATGTAGAAAATCTGGTTTGATCTCTGGGATTTAGATGATTGCATGTAGTACTCTAAGCTTCATCAAGAGAGATTCCTGAGCACAGAGGAATAAGCCCTGAGCAATAATAAGAGTGGTCCTAAAACAAAACCAACAAAAAAAAGGGTAAATATCAGTATTATGAGTGATATTGAATAAGAAAAGTAAGCATGGTTATAAATGAATTTAATTCTGTTATAAAAGTTGGAGACTGAATTTCTAAGGAACTTAAAGAAACCAACTAGCAGCAGCTTTCAGTTGGCCTTGAATTCACATGACTCTCTGTCCTAAAGTTTACAGTTTTACAAAGGAGCAGAACCACAAGCTATCAGAGTTGGAACAAATATCATTACAATTATTAGGAAAGCATGAAGAGCTTTGGTTGTTGTTTTGAGGCCATACCTAGCTGGAGGTGATCAGGGCTCAGCCCTGCGTCTGTGCTCCCTTAGAGCTAAATATGGGTAGGGTTTAGGGGACTATATATGATATTGGAACAATTCACAGGTCCAATATGCTCAATATTTTCAGGCCCAATATTTATTAAGAAATTAAAGACACAGATATACAAAGTGATTGACCTAATATCATACAGCAAATCTTTCCAGGAACAGAAAGAAACAAAAAAATCAAATGCACCCAGTTCTGATTTTATTTTATTTTATTTTTTGGGCCACACCCAGTAACACTAAGGGGTTACTCCTGGCTATGCACTCAGAAATCGTTCCTGGGTTTGGGGATCATATGGGATGCCAGGGGAATCAAACCATGGGCCATCCTAGGTTAGCACATATAAGGCAAAGGCCCTACCACTCTGCATCATCTCCTCCAACCCCAAGTTCTGATTCTTTGTCAAATCCTCTGCCTCTCTACGGGCTTAACATTTTTTCTCTAGGCACCATAGAGAACATTCCCCTTTCTCATTTGTGTTCCTCTAGGGCTTGTCTGTAATCAAATAACATCAGACAGATTAGCAGGATAAAGAGCCAAATTTAATTGCATATGTGTTGAAAGTCCATATGGCTGTACATTCTGCAGTAAACAAAGAAAAATTAAGGTAATAAACCTGACTCAAGAAATGGGTTAGGGCCTCTGGTGCTTCAATTGAGAGAAAGCAGACTCAAGGATGCAAAACCAGTTGCTTACCCTGGTTATACTCCTGGTTCTCTCACTCAGGAAGTATACCTGCAGTGCTATAAGGGACCATAATGGATGTTGGAGATCAAATCCATATTAGTCACATGCAAGGCAAATAAATGAAAATAATTTATATTGATGTTTTCTTTCATAGCAGTTTTGAAATAATTTTCTACCACTAATTATTAGGGGGTATTTAACAATTATAGATTTTAGAATTAAATATAAATAACCCTCATGGCTAAATTATAATTAATTCCTTCTCATGTGCTCAAATGGTAAATATTTTATCCTGATGTCTACATGTTTCTTCTGAAAAATTTTAATTTATTAAATTATGACAATTCTTTTTCTCTTGCAAAATGATGAATACTTAATGACAGTTGTATTCTAAAGAAGATTGCATTTTAAACTTAAAGAAAAGTTTGATGTCATTTCTTAGAAAAATAGCATTTATTTAGACAATAGGATAATGTGCCATTAAAAAATTAAGAGCTAGGTGAGGCTGGAGAGATAGCATGGAGGTAAGGTGTTTTCCTTGCATGCAGAAGGACAGTGGTTTGAATCCCGGTGTCCCTTATGGTCCCCCGAGCCTGCCAGGAGTTACTTCTGAGCGTAGAGCCAGGAATAACTCCTGAGCACTGCTGGGTATGACCCAAAAACAAAAAAAAAAAAAAAAAAAAAAAAAAAGCTAGGTAAAAAATTAAAATGAGAGGTAATTATAAATCATTCATATAGTACAGAAGTTAATCAGAGAATTGTCCACTAATTTTAATAAAATAACAAAGTATTAAACTATTTAGCAGGAGTCACAGATCCATTAAATATCCTTTTCATGTTGACTAAGAAGGTTTTTTAAAAAAAGATTTGTGCTTTTGTTAAAAAAAATGTGCTTTTCTGTTTTTTGTTTTCTTTTGTTTTTTATTTCATAATACAGGTATAGTGATGTTTACTAAAATTCAGATAATTTTAAGCACCGTTTGCAGTAAAGATGACCTCAAAAGTCAGATAATTGTTCCATAAATAGGATGCTCCAACAACAATCAAGTTGAAACATAAATGCCTCTTAAAAACAGGGAGTGGCTAACTCTTAAACAACCAGGAGAGGTTGAGAATTTGGAATATTTTGACTGGGTTGCCTTTAAAGAAAAAAATGTAGCATTTGGATAGCAGAGAGTAATAGTGATTTGTGATTCATCTACCAAGACATAATACCAACTGATACAGCTTTTAGGTATTTTTACAATCAAGGCCAAGTTCATGTTGGCCCCTGAGCAAAGGCGATTAAGTTGAGGGATGTTTCTCTTGAATCAAGCATCCAGATTGTCAGGATGAATTGAAATGAGTTAGTTGTCCTGATTAGGGTTATCGTCCCTGCCTTCACCTCATTTGCAGAGAGTGACCCTAATTGCTCGTCAGTAAGCAAGAACATTAATCACCTAAGTTGCAAAGATGAACAGAAATTGCGCACAAAACTGTGGAGAGCAGGACTTTTCTTGACCAGCCTGTGGGCCCCAAGGATGTGGCAGTTTCCTTCTGAAGTTATTAAGCAAAATGAATTATTAACAACAACATTCTGAATATGCAAATGAAAGCTTTTCCTCCTGTCTTTCATACTGCTTATCTAACTTTGACAGGTTGTTCAATGATGAAAAAAAACACATCTTTACCAACCCCTAGTTTTTTTTTTAGGAGTTAACTAAAATGACCTATCTTGTTGGCCTAGTTGTTGGCTTGTTGGCTCATATCTCAATCTGGTGCTTTTACCATTTCTCCTACTTGCATACACATGTCTTATTTTCTGGTACAAATTAAGGTAATAAGATAGAAAGTAAAACTATCAAGAGGAGATGATCAGTGCTAAATCTAGCTGTGAACAATTCACATTTCTGTGCTTGTCCCTGTGCTTGTGGTACTACTCTTCAGATTCAGCAGTTTCTGGGAACCTGTATCAGGAAACAGCCAGTGAAGATCAGAGATCCTATGGTGACAGCACCAGGCCTTGGGCTCTCTGCAATTCCAAACCTCTTGCAGCAATCATGTTTTTCCCTCACCTGTCATATTTTACAATATTTTATTGTTATATAGTTCAAAGCACTATTTCCAGTCCTAGTCAATTTAACTTCCTCCTTTTTATTCTCATTATAAAGTTGTGATCCTTGCTGCTTTTCCTGCAGTAATGTACTTAGACACATGCCATTTGTTCCAGGGATACAAAGATAATATGGGCTGGCTATCAGTTATTTGCCTTTCTCCTCCTCATCTGCTTCTCTCTGCCTCTAGAAGTCAGAATGTGTGGGAGCAAAAGGTCCAAATGAATCTTCATCACTTCATTTACATGAAAAAATTCCTCCATTTGCAAACTTGGAAACTTTTTTCTTAAACAAATCGCCTTAAACAAAATTCCACACTACCCATCAATGGTTGACACAAAATTGTGGCTGACCAATTAAGAGTTGCAAATACATTTCCATTTTTAAGAGGATGTGATGGTAAAGTCCTTAGGATTTTACCATAAAGGATTCCCCAACCTACAATAACACAATATTTCATATTCTGATAAAAAATTTCTTAGTGAATCAAGGTTTTGATTTTCAAGGGAGAAATTTAACTTTTATAAAACAGAAGCAAATTCAAGGACAGGCAATGTGCAGAAATAATGAAACAGTGTGCATAAAATTATTGGAATAAGGAAGTGATGATAGGGGCTGGAGTGGTGGTGTAGCGATAGGGCATTTGCCTTGCATGCAGCTAACCTAGGAAGGACTGCAATTTGATCTCCCTGGTGTCCCATATGGTCCCCCAAGCCAGGAGAGATTTCTGATCTCATAGCCAGGTGTAACCCTGAGTTACACCAAAAACCAAAAAAAAACAAAACAAAAAGAAGTAATGACAGCAGTATTATGATACATTTTAGTTAAGAGAAACTAAATTCATCTAGGTACTTTCCCTTTTACAATGTAGAGAATAGTAGTACCTTTATCATAAGTTTGTTAACTGGTAAAACACTATATATACTCCTGCCGTATAATAAGCTCCCAATAAAAGTCAACTTCACTATTATTATTATCATTATATGGCTATGAGGTATTTGTGGCTAAATTATGGCAAAGTTACAACATTATTCATGTTGCTGATTTTATAAACACTAAATTTACCCTATGGCATAATGATGAAAGGTGTATGAGTTTACAACCCTCCCTTTCCAGTTCAAATCATTGTTGAGAAGAATAGACATATAGATAAAGAGGAAATTGGTCTTTAACGATTTTTAGTGGAAGTGCAAATTAGTACAAACCTTCAAAATGGTGTTAAGACTTAGAATGTGAATACCCTGTGTACCAGCAATTCCTTAGCTGTTAATTTTTCTTATGGAAATTATCAGAGATGTGTGAAGAACTTTATGTGTAAGATTCTTCTCCAGAGTTATTTATAACATGAAAAGATAGGAAGAGTCCTAGTGTCCAATAATAAGGTATTAATTAAATAAATCATATTTATATGATGGAATTCTACATAGGCACTAAAATAGATGTGAAAACATATATATCTATGTGGACAAATTATTCTGTTATATTTTTAGCAAAAATTGTAGTTTTCAGAGCAATATTTATCAAAACATTATATATGTAGATATACAAATATATATATATATATGTTGCTTTTTATATTATGCTTCTGATGTTTCTCTAGATTTCTTTGAAGCTTTCAGTCTATCTAGAGCATATATATTGTTTGTTGGCCTATTCTTGTTTGAACCATAGTGTATCTCACTGATGTTTTGTAACCTAAACTTATCATTAGAGTCCTCATCTTTCTCTGTGAAATAGTCTGGTTGAATCCAATGTTACAAACAGTCACTCTTCAATATTCTAAGTGTTCTCTCTCTCTGAAATAACACTGTCTATCTTACTTCCCCCACTCTAAGTGGAGCAGGAAAATAGAAATCCACGTTTTGTGCTCACTTAGATGCATCAGCAGTTGGAGAATGTTGGTTCTGATAGGATGCCACTTTATTTCCATCAATCCACAGGAGTCTTTGTGTAAGCCGTGTGCATGATCCCTGAGCCCCTGTTTTGTGGTGTGAGGTATTGTGCACCTCTTATAGACAGAGGACTCCTTTGTACTAAAGGGAAGCTATTGTTTCTCTTTGACTTCCTCTCTAGAGGCTCTATACTTCCTGCCTGTCTGCAAATCTGTGTTCCTGATTGATGCCTTTGCACTCTGAATCTCATGATGAAATAAGAAAGGTTTGGCCCTTGTTTTTCTTATTTTGAATTGTACAGCCATAGATTATTCTTTGAGCCTCCTATTTTCCAAAGCCACACTCTTAAGGAATAAAACGTCTCTTGTTCTTCCTGTTGGGCATTTTGGGACAGGATTGGCTGAAGGAGTGTGAAAAAAGAATAGACAAATGAACATGTGATAACAAATATATTTGAGTAAGCTGTTAGTAGTAAAAAAAAAAAAAAAAGTGGGCCGGGCGGTGGCGCAAGAGGTAAGGTGCCTGCCTTGCCTGCGCTAGCCTTGGACGGACCGCGGTTCGATCCCCCGGTGTCCCATATGGTCCCCCAAGCCAGGAGCAACTTCTGAGCACATAGCCAGGAGTAACCCCTGAGCGTCAACGGGTGTGGCCCAAAAACCAAAAAAAAAAAAAAAAAAAAAAAAAAGTGGGGATGTAGAGTATGTGTGTGTGTCTGTCTGTCTGTGTACACTCTACTATTCTATCTACTATTTTGGTAAATTTTCTATCCATCAAAACTCAACTATAAACTTGCCTTCAGTAATACCTCTCTGACCCCTTAATCATTTTGTAAATGTATTTAAAAGGGCTCATTAGTATTAATCTTATACTTTAAGTGATAATCCAGTGCTATCTTATTCACTTTGTTGCTCAAATTGTTCTAGCTTTGACCATTGGGAGCTCTTTCAATTAGCATGCTGGTCCATCTGACATGGCTCTTATCCTCAACATTGCCTTTTATTGAGTATTTCTTTTCTGGAATTACAAGGTGCTATCTTGGAAGAAGGATTTGATGACTCAATTAATTTCTGATATTTCACAAATCCAAGTGCTTTCATGGTGCATAATTTTCCACACTCTGTGACAACTAAGTCTTCTACACATTCACTCAATACCCCCTACCACTCCTAGATGCCCTTTTTTTCTTTTTTGTTTTGGGCCACTCATGATGATAAGGGGTTATTCCTCTTTCTGCACTCAGGACTTACTTCTCGAAGTCTTTAAGGTACCATAGGGGATACTAGGGATCAAATCTGCCACAAGCAAGGCAAGGGCCTAACCCACTGTACTTTCCATACAACCTATGCCTTTTTTTTTTTGTTTAGATGACAAAGGGTAAGACACAGAGGAACATTTCTTTATTTTTTTGAAGGGTGCCTGAATGTAGAGAAAGAGTATTACAGTAGTTGAAAGTACTGTGTGCTGAGGCATCAATGTATTCTATAAGAACTAGTATTTATAGTATACAGATTTCTAATCAAAGGTGGAACAATGGAACCAAATAGATCAATTAAATCTATATAGAAATAAATATATACATACACATCAATTAAAATAATAAGCTACTCATTTCTTTAAAAAAGATAACCTATGCTTTTTTTATACTGGAGAGGGAGGCTGTAGCTGGACCCAGAAGATCCCACATGCCAGGATTCCTGCTCCTCTCCTACGGGTATGGCTGGGAATCTGGGCAGAGCTGGCCAATGGCCTCCTGGGCTGACCACTTAGTCCAGGAGACCAACATCCCCCCATGCCAAACTGGTCTTCAGGGCCAGGTCTGGCAACTGGGCTCTGGGGGTAGGGGGGAAGAGGGAAACTCTTCCCGTATTCATACTGGACCCCCTGCAGTGGTGTCTTTTCTTACTAATACTCATTTTCATCGCGACAAATATACTTTTTAAGCATTTTCTAAAAATGTTCTTCATTCTAGATGGTTCCTAGGAAAGGAAATAGAATGCCAAAGATTTGGATGATAATACTCAAATAGATCTTTAAAGTCATTCTTTATGTGGACGTGACTTTCCGTACTGATTCCAAGCCAAAATCACAAACAATTCACACACACACACACACACACACACACACACACACACACACACACACACACAGTATATAGCCCCTGTCATGTATTGCCTCTCCCCTACCCCTGTGTCTCTTCTATCCCCTCATCTCCCAATCCTGATCCATTAGTTCAATCCCAAACCCCAGATCCCCGAGGTAAAAATGATACAGCTCTGGGCAACACCACCAGGAACTAAGCTTCATTGGGAGATTTATAACACTGCTCTGGCACCAACTTGTGCCAGTTTTGATATGACAAAGAGGAAAGGAAAACTTGACCTAAGACTAGGCTGTCCTATCACATCACCTAACACTAAATGGAAATCAGAAGAGCTATCGTCCTTTGAACTGTGAAAAATAAGAGCACCAACAACAGAAAACTGACTTTGACAACCGTGACTGAACAGAACCTACCTTGGGACTAATAAGAAAAACCCTACCCTAGGCTGTAGCCCAGGACACATAAACAACAACAACAACAACAACAACAGCAACAAGATCTCTTATTGCAGAAGTCCAACTTGGACAACAGAGACTGAGCAGAACCTTTGGATCCATAATATCCTAGGCTTCAGCTTAGGGACGGAACGAAAACAGGGAGCAAGTGTTACAGAAGACTGAACACCACAACAACGATGGATAGGAACCTCTAGAACCTAGAGACTCTATCCTAGACCCTGACCTATAACCCGCTAGCTACAGTGGCTTGATTTTCTCACACATAACCGAGAGGAAATTTTCCTGGCATCACAAAAAAGCCTTTGGGATGGGGTAATGAGTATATATGGAGCCAGGGGTTGATCCCATGATGGTATGCTTCAGGATGGAGAAACCCTGAATCTCTTAGGCCACAGGAATTCCCTTTCTTCCCCAATGCTTACTCTGCCTATGCAAAAAAAAAAGGGGGGGGGAATGCCAAACCCTGCCACTCCAGCACCCATACTTTTTCTTGCTTTGTTTTGTTTTGATTTGTTAGTTTTTGACTTTATTTTCCTTCTCTTTTTTCTTCCACTTTTCTCTTTCTTTTTCACTCTGTGGTTATTATTTAGAGATTTATTTTTATTTTTATTTGCTGGATCCATTTTTTTTTTACTTTTTTCTTCCATTTTTCTTTTCTTTTTTTTTTCTCTCTCTTCTTTTTTTTTTTTTTTGGTAGTTGTCACCAAATTTTTTCTCCCTTTTTTATTTTGTATCCTTTTTATATCCAATGATGATGGAATGGATGTTCAATCTACAGCAAGCTGTAAAGTAGAGATCAATTGCACTAGCATTCTGAGGGGTAAAGGAGGGATGCATACTGGGAATAGGGGCAGAGGGAGGACAGCACTGGTGGTGGAAATGCCCCTCATTCTTTGTCACTATGTACCATAAATGATGCAGTGAAAGATTTGTAATGCACTTTGGTCACAATAAAAATTAAAAAAAAATAATAAAATAAAAAAATAAAAAAGATCACCCAGACTGCAAGCACACCTCTGAAGTAAGGGAACCAAGGCTTGCTCCTGGGTCAAGAATTAATCAGATCTGACATCTGTTTACCCTCCAAATCAAAAACAGCATAGATGAGAAACAAATGCTACACACATCTCCTATTCAGGGCAGGCAGGAAGTGGCACTCTTATTTCTAAGATAGTTTATAGCTTTAAATCTCAGTTAACTCAGTAGAGTTGCCAGTTTTCCTATATATTCATAACACTGCTTGGTAAAGAAAATATCTTGAAAAGAAGATGTATTAGTAGTCGTCATTTGGTATAAACAACTCAACAGATCCGTTTTTAAGTAGCTGTGGATCTGAAACTCCACTATTAACACCCACAAAACTTGAAGAACAATTCAAACTAAAAGCTAAAACTCCACCATTAACACCCAAAAAGTTAAACAACTGAGAAATTACAGAACTCAACTGGATTTGTAATGGAAACCCAGGCAAGTCTTCAACCCCATCAAAACACCCGAACCAGGTAAATGAGAGCTTAAAGATCAACACTCTCTGAACTGGCAACAGAAATTAGGAAAGCACTCACTAGAAAAATTAAATGATCAATAGATAAGAAACTCAACCAATTCAATGAAGATCAATGAGAGTTTCTGTACAAATTGAATTGAAGAAGCTAAGAAACTATCAAGCCATTGTAGCAGAATCTCACAGAGGAAGAACCTTATAGACAAACTCAAAGACAAAATACAGGGGCCAGAGCTGTGGTGCAAGCGGCAGGGAGTCTGCCTTGCATGCAGTAACCTAGGACAGACTGCAGTGTCACGAGCTGGGAGCTATTTCTGAGTGCATAGCTAGAGAGTAACCCCTGAGAGTCACCAGGTCCATAAACCAAAACAAACAAACAAACAAACAAACAAACAAACAAACAAAAAACAAAAAGACAAAATACAAGTAAGCATTGATAAAAAAAAAAGTAAAATAAAATGAAAAGAGATATACAAAAGGAAGGATGGAAGAAAATGTAGGTGATTAATGAACAAGGAAAAAAAAAGAATAATCTTTGCTTATAGGAATGCCAAAAAGTAAGTGGTGGGGATATAAAAGCAGGGAACTTTCCCACTCTCTAAAGGAAGGTAGCTGAACAAGTTCAAGAGGCCAAAAGAGTATCAAATAAAATAGACTCAAACAGAACAACTCCAAGACACATATATTAATCAAAATGACAAAAATAAGAAACTAAGAGAGAAACAAACTTCTTTAAAGCAGTATGAGAAAAGAAAAACTTGAATATAAAAAATGACATAACATTCACATAATGGATGAAATAGCTCAGGCACGAAGAGTGGAATGAAGATTTACTAAATGAAGGAAACTTTTAACCTAGGGTGCACTACCCTGCAAAGCTCTTATTTAAATGGGCGGGAGAAATTAAAAACATTCTCAACAAACAAAAGCTGAAGATATTTGCATTAACTAAACCAACTCTGAATGAACTACTGAAAGGCAACTTACATAAACTAAATAGCCAATTGTAGAAGCAATAACACTACATAACAAAATGGAAATGCAGCCTTTTATACCAATAATATCAATGCACTAAACTCTCCTATCACAAGGCACAGAGTGTCAAGGATGTAACAGGAAACAAAATCCATCCGTTTGCTCTTTACAGGAAACAGACCTAAAAGCACAGGATAGAGTAAACACAGGCTCAGAGTAAAGATCACAAAACAAGTAATTATACAAGCTAATTAGGGAGGTGGGGGGGAGTTTGGACAACCATATTTATATCAGACTAAATTGCATTCAACCTAAATAAAATCATTAGAAATAGAGATGGACACTATTTATTGAGCAAAGGACCAATAGATAAAGAAGTAATAACAACATAGGCACAATTGTTGGGTCAGAAACATAAATAGAAATATGTAGTAGATTTATAGAAATAGTAGTAGATTTCAACACACCATTCTCATCACTAGATAGATCCACTAGACAGAATATCAGTAAAGTCACAAGAGCCCTAAATGAAGAACTAGAAGAGCTTGGATTAATAGATTTAGATAGGGCCTTTCATCCTCAAATAATAAGATCCACATTATTCACTAATGCACCTGGAACAATCTTTAGGATAAATTATATTTCAGTACATAAGTTTAACTTACATAAATTCACAAACATAAGAATCATATCATGCACTCTACTGAGCCACAATGTCACAAGATAGTAATTAACCATTGTTGAGAAACTCTAACACCTGGAGATTGAGTAACATGGTACTAAATAACAGCTGGATCAAAATGGAAACCAAGAAAAAAACCAATTCCTTAATACTAATGATAACAAAGAAACAATTTGCCAAAATCTATGGGGCACAACAAAAGCAGTAATTAGGGTAAAATGATAGTGATACAGTTCCACATAAGGAAGGAAAAAAAGATAAAATCAACAACATAAATGCACACCTTAATTTCTGGAAAACCAACAGCAAATGAACCCAAATACTAATAGAAGAAAGAAATAATAAAAACCAAAGCAGAAATCAATGATATAGAAACTAAGAAAGCAATAAAAAGAATCAATGAAACAAGAAGCTGGTTCTTCAAAAGGATAAGCAAGATAAACAAACCATTGGCAAGATTCATGAGAAAAAAGGGAAAGTGCTTAAATAAATTGGATCAGAGACAAAAGGGTAGAAATTACAACAGAGTGAGGCCAGAGTGGTAGCACAGTGGCAGGGCATTTGCCTTGCATGCATCTAGCTGACCCAGGATGAACATGGGTTCAATCCCTGCCATCCTATATGTCCCTCAAGCCAGGAGCAATTTCTGACCACAGAGCCAGAAATAACCCCCGAGGGCTGCCAGGTCTGACTCACCCCCACCAAAAGAAATTACAACAGAACCCCCAGAAATCCAAGACATATGGAAGTTTATTATAAACTAATTTAATTCTGTTGAGCTAAAGAACTTAGAAAAAATGGACAGATTCCTAGAAACATGTTTTCTACCAAAACGGAATGAGGAGAAAGTAGAACAGCCTGAACAGGCCAATCAGAAGCAAGGAAATTGAAACAGTAATTAAGAATAAAAGCCCTAGAAAAATTCCTAGGTGAATTTTATCAAACCTTCACAGAAGACTTACTGCCATTGATCCTTACAGTCCTCTAAGATATCAAAGAAATAGGAATACTTTCAAAGACCTTCAAAGCTGGCATTATACTGATACACAAAGCTGACAGATACTACAAAAAAATTTTTTTAGACAAATATCCTTGATGAACATCAATGCAAATTTCTTTAACAAAATCTTATTAAACAATAGTACATAAAAAATCATATACAATGATCAAGTAGGTTTAATTCCAAGGATGGAAGGATGGTTCAGTAAATACTAGTCAATTAACATCATATACCACATCAGTAAAAGGAAAGATAAAAATCACATGATCATATAAATCTATGCAGAGAAAGCTTTTGACTAGATCGAACACTCATTCGTGATAAGATTTCTCAGTTTAATATAAATGGGAGGAACCATTCTCAAGATATCAACAGCAACATATTAAAAACCCATAGGCAATCTCACTCTTAATGGTGAAAAACTGAAAGTATTCCTTCTGAGATCAGGCACAAAGCAAGGATATCATTGTCCCCACTCATATTAATCAATATTTTATTAGAAGTCTTAGCAATAGCAATTAGGCAAGAAAAAGAAATCAAAGGGATCCAAATGGAAAATAGGAAATTAAGTCATCCTTATTTTCAGATGACATGATAATATACATTGAAGACCCTAAAGAGTCCACAATATTCTAATAACAATAAACCAATATAGCAAAATGGCTATATTTTGTGACAAAGCTACAATATCAACACACAAATCAATTGCATTACCTTATGAAAAAAAATAAAGAATCAAAGAAGAGATCAAAGAATCTATTCTATTTAAAATAGTTTCCAAAAGCATCAGGTACTTAGAAATCAATGCATCAAGAGCTGAGAGATCTGTACCATAAAAACTTAAAAAAATATTTAAGAAAGAACTTGAAGAAGACCTTAGGAAATGTAAAAACATTCCATGCTCATAAAGCAGAAAAATCAATATTGTCAAAATGATCATTTTACCTAAACAACAATATATATTCAATGCAATCCCTATCCAAATTAAGACAACAGTCTTCAAAGACTTAGAACAATTTTAAAGTTTGTGTGGAATCATAAAAGACCTCAAATAGTCAAAACCCTACTGACAAATAAGAAACTAGGAGGCATCTCATTTAACTAACTTAAAGCTATACTACACAGTCACAGTGATCAAAACAGTATGGTATTGGAATAAAGACAAACTCTCTGATCAATAGGCCAGAATAGAATATCCAAGGACGAACCCTTTTAATATGGTCAGCTAATTTGTCAAAGAAACTGAGTGTATTAAATGGAGTGAAGACAGCCTCTTTAACAAATTGTGTTGGGACAATTGGATAGCATGTGTAAAAAATTAAACCTGGGTTCATATCTCACATTTCACACAAAAAATCAACCAAAGCAGATCAAAAATATGGTAATTAGACCTGACTTTTAAAAGTAATTAAGGAAAATATAGACAGAATACTCCAAGACTTAGATCTCAAAAGAGCCTTCAATGATTTAATGCCAATGGCAAAGCTATGGAACCAAAACTAAAAAAAATAAGACTGTGTCAAACTGAAAAGTTTCTGTATTGCAAAATAAACATGGGTTGATCTACAGTATACACAAAGTATTCACAAAGTTTAACCAAAAAAATCTAAAAAATTCATCAAGAAATAGGGAGAAGTAATAAACAGACACTTTCCTGTTCATTTGATGAAAGATGACCAACATGAAAAAATGTTAACTAGGGGCCGGGAAGGTGGCGCTAGAGATAAGGTGTCTGCCTTGTAAGCGCTAGCCAAGGAATGGACCGCGGTTCGATCCCCCGGCGTCCCATAAGGTCCCCCCAAGCCAGGTGCAATTTCTGAGCACTTAGCCAGGAGTAACCCCTGAGCATCAAACGGGTGTGGCCCAAAAACCAAAAAAAAAAAAAAAAAGAAAAAAGAAAAAAGAAAAAATGTTAACTATCACTTATCATAAGGGAAACCCAACTTAACACAAAAATGAGATGGCATCTTAAGCCAGCAAGAATGGCACATATCAAGTCTACTGAGAGCAAACTGTGTTGGTAGGGATGTGGTGAAAAAGGAACTCTCATCTGCTATTGGTGGGAATGTTGTCTGGTTCAACCTTATAGAAAACAGTGTGGAAGATTTTCAATAAACTCAGAATTAAGCTGCCATATGACCCAGCAATTTGACTTCTGGCTATCTCTCCCTGGACAGAAAAACATTCATTCAAAAGGATGTATAGCGACCCTATTTTGTTGCAGCACTCAGTACAATACCTAGGATTTGGGACCAACCTAGATGTGTATGTGTGTGTATAGATACACATAAACAATGAAATACAACACAGCCATAAGGAATAATGCAAGTTTGATGGAACTGGAAGTTTGTAACCCTTCCCCTAACTTTCTGTTTCTCTAACCTCTTCTTTTGGTATGTAAAAGCACACCTGAATTACAAGGCCTTACCCCACCCTTGTGGTGGAGTTCTGGAATAAAGAAAATGTGCTGGCTTTGGACCTGGAAAGAAAGCACATGGCAGTTAGGCAACACATGGCTGAGAAAGGGCAGGAGAAAAAAAGCAGACTAACTCCAATGAGATCCGGAAACACAAGTGGGTGACTTTCTTTCCATCTTCCTATTTAATTTGAGGGAAAATAGCCACACCTGGAGGGTGGGACCTGCTGGTCTCAACACCAATCCAAGGTGCTACATTCAAAGATAAGTCCAACCAATGAGTAACAAGGTGTATTCTAAATCCGAGATAGGAACAGATCAACCCAGTAATCCTACAGGAGATATCATGTTAAATGAAGTAAGCCAGAAGAAGGACACACACACACACACACACACACACACACACACACACACACACACACACACACACACTGATATTTAGAATAATTGCTTGAATGAATGCAATGGTTTAAAGATGGCAGCCTAGGCCACTCAGTTTCAGAATACAGGGAGAAGAAAAAAAAATGAAGTAGAGGGTGATAAAGACAAATATGAAATAATAGGGGGGTGGTAATAAGGACGAAGCTAAAGATATAAATAGAGTCAACAACACTGAAAATATGAGGTTACAGCTTTAACAACCAAATTTAAAAAGGTGCCTGTCAAGATGGTAGCTTGGGAGGGAGCAGTATTGGAAGGAACCCGGCAACATTAGTAATGTTGAAGTATTGGTGGGATTAGTGTTGGAATATTTTACGTCTAAAACTCAACTATAAATAATTTTGCAAATCATGGCACTTAAGTTAAAAACACATTACCCATGCTTATTATGCGGTGTAGAGGTGAGTAGAATGTGGACATCAAAATTGTAAGAACCAATGCTATTATTGGCATGTGCTTCAAATTCTAATAATTGCATCAAAAACAAGTTTGATAGGAAACAGGGTATGAGGACTGACCTTGAGCCATTAGCAGAGGAACACTGAGGGTGGTAGATTTAGTGTATGAGTGAAACTCTATTACTGTATTATAGCATTATAAATCACAATGCCTAGATTTAAAACATTTGGGTTTCTTTGGGGGGCGTGGGGGCGTACATCCCGCCGTGTTCAGGACATTATTCCTGGTTCTGTATTCAGGAATTATTCAGCCTGCCAGTGTTCAGAGGACCATATGGGATGCTGTAGATCAAATGAAGATCAATTCTGTAAAAAGTGTACAAACCTCTACCTGCTGTGCTATCATCCATTAATTGCCCCCCTAAAAATTTTTTTTTAAAAGCAAAACTAAAAAATTCCATGAAGAAACATTTTGGACAACTCAGTATTTTGAAACTTCTTCCTCTAGTTGCTTTGCATTAGTGGCCAGAAATTTGCAGTCCATCTACCAGACCCATATGACTGTTTTTGTAATTAAATTTTTCTGGACCAGAAAGGCTCATTCATGTATTCATTGTCTGTACCTACTTTCACAACTGCCATGGCACAGTCTCTCAGGGGAAATAGTGTTTTTTTCAATCAGCTCACAATGATGGAATTGAAAGTAAATCATATAGAATCAGGGGCCCCTGCCTTTCTCACATAGCCCTCCCCCCAAAAGCCCCCCCAGCAGAAAACCCAGCAGAGAACCCAGGATGTTGGAAACTGGCCGAGCTGTGACCAAGGATGTGTCCTCGGGCTAAGCAGGAAGTTGGAATAGGGAGGGCTGTTGTGTGTGTGTGTGTGTGTGTGTGTGTGTGTGTGTGTGTGTGTGTGTGTTTTGTCCTGATTTATTTTATTAAACGTTTTTCCTTTTCTTTTCCTAGGCATATGGACAGGATCCTCAGTCTCCCTTGCCTGTGACCCAGGGTGTGTGTGTGTTCAGCTTGGAGGGCAGCTAGGATTCAGTTGGGGTCTAGTTTAGAAACTTAGAACCTTAGAACTGAGCCAGATTTCACCTTTATCCTCCTTCCCCTTTATATTTTTCACCCCCTTTCCATTCTTTTTTTTGGGGGGTGTCAGATCTGGCAGTGCTCAGGGGTTACTCCTGGATCTGGCAGGCTTGGAGGACCATATGGGATGCTGGGATTAGAACCACTGTCCTTGGCATGTTTAGGCAAAGCCTTACCTCCATGGTATCTCTCCGGCCCCACCTCCTTTCCATTCTGCAGAATGTCTTCCCAAGGATCAGGACTCTCTGCTCATTGTTAATTGCTTTCTCCTATTACTTAAAAATTACCTCTGTAAGGAAAGGCAGAAGTTTTGCGTATATGGATGTACATAGATTTGCAGCTCTTGGGCAGGCCACATGCCTATGAGAGGTGCCAGGTATACACTGATTCGTGGCTTTCCCTCTTAGTCCCAGTTATCTTGCTGGTACATATTGGGGCTAATTTAAAATCTTCATGCTGAAGAACAGTATCCCCCCTGCTTCCATATCCTAATACTCATTTAATACCTAAAACAATGGGGGTGGATTATAGAAAGTCTCTACTTTGTGGCTAGTCTGAGTCTTGAATCTTAAGTCAACGATGGAGGAAAAATTCAATGATTGTCTTCTAAGAGACAGAAGATCACTAATCAGAAGTGGCTCTCCTTGAGATCTTAAATAACTTATGAAATTAAGTATTCTTGTTTTCTATCTCTTTTGGCTTGTCTGATCCTCCCTTGATAACTTTCCCCTTCCTCTGTTGTTGCAGTGCTCTTGGCACACTTTAATTGCAGTACTAGAGACCACATGTTCTGTTCTGGTACCAGGGATCTTGAATGAAGACATTCAAGAAATAAACAAGTTTAGCTAGAGAGTTGATAGTCCAAGAATGGGGCAAAAGCTCTGAGGGCTCTGAAGTTTTAAATTACCTGAACACAGGCACCCACAGGGAAAGACCAGGTGGCTGCAGTTCTGTATTCAGTCTTTTATCCACCACCTTTCCCAGAGATAGACATTCTTCAGAGATTTTGCCTTACTGTCTTCTTTGCCACACATCCCTCTTTAAGATGTAAAGACACATTTAGGCGTGATAGAATTAGAAAGGTATTTGCCTGTTGCCAGCTGCCCTTCCTCCCATGTTGAGTGTCCCTAGATAATAAATATTGTAAGTTAAGGACTGTTAGGGCTCTCAGTCCACAAGGCTTTGAGCCCCATGCTTTTCTTTATTATGCCTTTTTTTGTTTTGTTGTTGTTGTTGTTGTTATTTTGGTTTTGGGACCACACCCAGTGACACTTAGGGGTTACTCCTGGCTATGTACTCAGAAATTACTCCTGGCTCGGGGGACCATATGGGGCATTGGGGATCGAACCGTGGTCAGCCCTGGGTCAGTTGAGTGCAAGGCAAAGGCCCTACCATTGTGTTGTCGCTCTGGCACCTGTCTTGTTTTCTTTTTTCTTTCTTTCTTTCTTTCTTTTTTTTTTTTTTTTTTTGGTTTTTGGGCCACACCCAGCAGTGCTCAGGGGTTACTCCTGGCTGTCTGCTCAGAAATAGCTCCTGGCAGACACGGGGGACCATATGGGACACCGGGATTCGAACCAACCACCTTTGGTCCTGGATCGACTGCTTGCAAGGCAAACACCGCTGTGCTATCTCTCCGGGCCCCTGTCTTGTTTTCTTAATCTTCATGACAACCCCGTGTCAGGCCAGATCACCCTACCTGGTCTCTGGCAGGCTTGACTTTAACTCAACCAAGGGAACTGTACTTGGTGCATGTGGGCGATACAGAGGATCAAACTCATGGCCTTTCACTTGCACAGAAGGCACTTTCAGTCACTGAGTCATCCTCTTAATCCTTAAGTTCCTCTCTTGTATGATACCAAAATTTAGAATTATGCTTAAATGCTAAACATACTTACATGTTAGATATATATGCAGAAGATGAAAATGTTGATCAAAAATCCTTCTGAAATTTAAGAGCCAGACAAACTTTTCTCCTTAAAAGTTTCCAAAGCATTTAAAGGAAAGATAGATAGCTAGATTCCTCTTGGGGTTTGGGTCATTTCCACTTTGCAGCTTCTCTCAACTCAGGACATTATTTTGATCTATAGAGATGCTTTGGGCAATCTTTCTGGGAGAGGATACTATGGGTGGGTTTAGCTGGAGCTTTCAAAATAAAATGCAAATTGGGGCTATAATAAAGTACCACTATTGCAAAATCATGAAGTGATTGGATTTTTTTTCACATGCTTCATCTGAGGGAGTTTTAATTTCTTTACTTAATTTCCTCCTACATAAACATTTCTAAATTAAAAAAAAAAGCCAAGCCAGAGAGATTATGCAGAGGTTATGGCTTTTGTCTTACCTGTTAACAACACTAGATCAATCCCTAGCAGGGGTCGGAGTGATAGCACAGTGGTAGGGCACACAGCCAATTCAGTATAGATGGTGTTTTGAATCCCAGTATTCCATGTGGTCCCCTTGCCTGACAGGAGTAATTTCTAAGCACAGAGCCCAGAGTGACCCCTGAACACCAGCAGGTGTGGCCTCCAAACTAAAAACAAACAAACAGATCAATCCCAAGAAGCACATATGGTTACTGGAGTAGCACCAAGAATGAGTCCTAGAACAGAACCAGGAATAAAACTGTGCAACATTGCTCATTGTGGTCCCTTCCATCTCTAAAAAAAATTCAGACACTCTAAAGTTGCTATGAAAGCAATAAATAACTGGTTAAGTCTCCAGGAAAGTACACTCATTAAGAAGAGTGATACCCCAGATAATGTTGTGTCCATTGCTAGTCGAAGGGTGTGTGCAGGTAAACTGGTGATACCATCCAGTAGGAATGATTTGGCTCATCCTTCATTGCTGGTTCAACCACTATAGCTCTGTATACTTGAGCAGATTCTATAATTTCTCAGACCCTAACCTAGAAAATATGGTTCATGTGCCTTGTAGAGTGACTTTAAGAATGCAAAGTAATGGATGCACAGTGTATAGCACTTGATAGAGAATAGAATTTCATGACTGCTGTTATTTCCAGGACACTAGATAGCTATGGACTCTGAGAATGTGAATGCCAGAGAGCAAAGCGAGATGAGTCTGGCCACAGGCATATGGAATAATCACTGTGATCATCACTTCCCACAACTCCCTTGAATGCTGACAGTTTGTTTGGATCCTGAGAAACAGAAAGAAAAACTTGCCACCGTCTCCGTCGCTCTGACATTTCTTTCCTCCCTCTGACAGAGCTGAGGGTCTGTGGTCACAAGTCCATTTTCTCTATCTTTAGCAAAACACAATTTCAGATTAACAGAAGACCTTGGCTTGATTTCTGACCGATTTCCTTCCAGCTAACAGGACTTTACTTTTAATTTTCAAAGTACTTGAGTAGCTCCCAACACTGTTCATCTTCGAAAGTTCAGGAAAAGGGTTATGGATGCCTTGCAGCCATGGGCCGTACTCGAGAGGGGAGGAAGCTTTGAAGCTCTCCAGCATTCTGAATCTCTCAAGTCAAGCTGAGAACAATGACTGAACAGTGGCACTGAAAGAAATTTGCTCAGGATACCATCTGACTGCCCTCACACACTCGTCTGAGGCTCAAAGCCTCAGACAAGCACAATCTTGAGATTCTGGAATCTAGAACTTTGACATCCAAGTGTGGGCAAGGTCATCCTTTTTGAAGAACTGTCCTTGGATTCCTTTCTCACTTCTAACATGTCTACCTTCCTGGTTCTAGACAAATCCTGTTCTCTGCCTTTGTAGTTATGTGCCTCTCCGCACCCCCCCCCCCCACACACACACTCACCAGAGGTCTCCAAGTTGTCCTCTCTCCATATCTGCCTCAGAAGTTTTCTCCTCTTTGTATAAGGCTATGTTACATGGGCTAAGGGATTGTGCTACTCCACTGTGATCTCATCTTGATTTAATCTTCAAAGGCCTAGTTTCCAATTATGGGCACTATTACCCTTCCTCCAACTTCCTGCCTTTCTTACCTGGATAGTGAAATCCTCAAACATCTGGGAGGGGTCTGTGGTTGGACATTGGAGTGGCCTGGGGAAAGGGTGGGAGGAAAGTCAGCAGGAAGAGGCAGCAAAGAGGTAGAGAGGTATCAGGCAGTATGGATGCAGAGGAGCAGGAGAGAGGCTGGTTAGTTTAGAAGCCATGTGAGATACGCACATGGTGGTTAGAGCCTTATAAAAACGCTGGATGTACCCCAGTTTATTTATCTTCTCTTTTTCAGGCAAAATCATGCAACTTGAATTAGCTAGTCCTGCCTACAGTTAGAGGGGGAGATAAGGGAGGCATCAAGACCAAACAGGGGCAAGACTACTAAGTAGTGGGTTGGATACAGAGGGGACCACATATTCTAGCCACCCTGGGGGTGAGGGAAGAGGAAATGGGAGGTAGGACAAAAACGGAGGTGTAGGGAGGACAAATTGGTGATGGGAATCCCCCCTGATTTTATGTAAATATGTACCTAAAATGTTATTGCCAACAATATGTAAGACACTATGATCAAAATAAAAATTATATATATTAAAAAAAAAAAGAAAGAAAAGTGAAAAAAAAAAACAAACAAACAAACGCTGGATGTCTCCTAAAATTTTGTGAACTGCTGTGGATCATTTCCTCGCCCTTACCCTGATACCTACAGATCCACCAGGTGATAGGGGCTGCAGGCACTGGGCTGGGCCGAGAAAGGTACCATCTATCCACCCACTACTAACTAGGACTCTATAATTAAATTAATACAACAGTCACATTCATAGATCCCAAGGGTTAGGACTCGAACTTAATGGATGTGGTGGTGGTGAGAAATACCTAGCGGAAACATACAATTAAAACTACAGCAGGTAAGTATTGAAGCCTCCAAGAGATTTACTTCCTCAAGAGCCTGGACCCCTTATTTGCTCCCTTTGTGCTTCATGCCTTTGACATCCTTCTACCTGCGACAACAGGTACACTGCCTTCTAGGCTTTTACATGTCAGACCCAAGAGTTTGTGTGATTTCAGAATCTGCATTTATGGTTGGGGTACGGCACACTCAGCAATGCTGAGGGGCTACTCCTGAATTGGTGCTCTATGACTATTCCTGGTAGAGCTCAGGAAACCATATACACGCAGTGCCAGAGATCAAACCAGTGTTAACTGTGTGCAATACAAGTGACTTTACCTCTTTAATGTCTCTCTGGCCCTTATTATTTTTCTATTTTAAGCCAGTTAGAGAATCACAGTCTTTATTAAAAAGCAAGGAGGCTTACTCTATTTTCATTTTTTTAAACTATGTGGTAGCTACAGATTTTTTTTTAAAGTTGAATTATCACTGAAGTAAAATATGAAACAAAAAAGAGAAGACGTGATTGTTGAAGTATCTGGTTTTAATCCTAATCAGGATGATTTTTTTTTCCTTGTATGTTGTTGGTCACACTTGGATGGGAGGAACCTCTGTTTTGGCCCATAATCCTACCTGTTTCCCATCCATGGGGTTGGTCTTACTCTTCCCAATAAAGATCTTGGGTCAGAGAAACTCCTGTGGTTTCGGTTCCACAGCTTGTCTGTGTGCCTGACAGTGCTCTTTTGCCTGCTTTCAGTTAGCTGTGGTGGAAAATTTTGAACTTTTAATCTCCCTAACCTGTGTTAATTCCTGTGTCATATTGCTTTTAAACCCATATTCCTCAATCCCCTCAGGAATTAAGAGCAATAGGGATTTGAAGAAGGTTGTTAGAAGCTATAGGAGGTGGTGGAGAAACTTTTTTCTTGTCTGTTTGCCAGTCATTGTCCTTAAAACAAGCTCTTTGGTATGGAAGCCCAGAAAAAAACTCATTTAATGCAATTTCAGATTGGGTGCTGATGTTGCTTCTATATCCACTTTTTTGGGGGGGGTAGTTTTTGTAGGCCAGAGTATGGCCTTTTCTTCCCCTAAGACAGGCCAGTACACAATGGTTTCTTAGACTTAATGAACACCATTATCTGAGTAGACTGATTATTTCTCGCTGCTGATGAAGAAATATGAAGGTAGTTTAGAATAAGAAGCAGCTTGCCTTGCTCTGCTTACCTTTTATAGGCAAAGGAAGCTATGGATCCTCAAGGCAGTCAAGTAAGAATATGCCTTGTAGAAGTTCTGTTCAAAGGAGAGAAGATACTACTTTTCTCCTCAGCATATTAGGGGTGCCATATTTTTATTGACAAGAGCAGTTGGTGGGGGCAGCAAGGGAAAGCCTGGTGAACTCAGAGCAAATACATCTCTTTCATGATATCTGACGGTGTTCTTTTCCCTAGAGCGAAATGAAAACAATAAACAGAAAAACTGAGTTATTCAACTGAAACAATGAAATGGATTATCCACGATTCACTAACATTGCAAGTCATAAATAATACAAGAGTTATATCTTTGGCGCACTTCTGATGCTTCCTGTTAGAAAGATGTGGTCTTGGAAATATTTGGAGGAGACCTTAGTTCCTTTTATCAATATTACTTAAAATTTAGCTTCCTGTAATAGAGTTTCATAGAGGAGAAATATATAGTAATGTATTCAAGAAATGAGTCACAGTTTGAGCAAAGTAAAGAATAGGAAAGAGAGCCTCCGTGAAAGAAATAATGAAAATAAATGTTTACTATAGTTTAAATTCCCTTTGGCCTAGAATAAAAAGGTCTTCAGTCCATCAGGAAAGGAGAACCGTAGGAAGTCAGAAAGAGTAAATAATTAGCTTAATTTGTGGTTTAATTCTAGAATACTAATATATAATTTTTCCCTCCCATTGATAAATTTATTATGAAATAAGAATTGAAAATGGACAGCAGAGACAAGAAATTCTGGAATTGGGCCAAAGAGATAGTAAAGAGATAAAGATTTACATTTAGCAGATCCCAGGTCGATTCCTGGTACTACGTGTAGTCCCCTAAACACAGAGCCAGGAATAGACCCTGAATATTGCTGTTGTGGACCCAAAACATAAACAAAGACCTTTTGATTCTATTCGTCTCTAAGCCAACCCATGTGGCAGTATTTCTTGCAATTAATCATGTATTATTGTGTTATTTACCCATATAGTTGCCACTATGTTAATCTTTCTAATTATATTAATATATATAGTTATATCATATATAGTTAATATATATTAATATATATAGTTGCCACTATATTAATCTTTCTAATTTATATATTTTTTGCTTTTTGGGGGTGGGGTGAGGGCATACCCAGAGATGCCCAGGGATTATTCCTGTTCTTTTTTTTTTTTTATTGTTTTGGTTTTTGGACCACACCGGGTGACGCTCATGGATTACTCCTGGCTAGGCACTCAGAAATTGCTCCTGGCTTGGGTGATCATATGGGATGCCAAGGGATCGAACCGTAGTCTATCCTAGGTTAGCACATGCAAGGCAAACACCCTACCGCTTGCACCACTGCTCCAGCCCCTATTCCTGGTTTTGCACTCAGGAATTACTTCTGGTGGTGTGCAGGGGACTATGGGATGCTAGGAACCAACTTGGGTTGTCTGTGTGTTAGCTAACATTCTACCGATTGTACTATTGCTCTATCCCCACAATTTAAATCCTAATTCTGATTTTCACTTGCTACCTGGCCTAATCCAATGGTCTTTTTTTTTTTTAATGCACAATGGACCTTTTTTACTGGGTGTAAGAATATTACCTATCTCAAAGTGTTATATTAAGATTAAGTAACTCAGGGGATGGAGCTATAGCACAGTGGTAAGGCATTTACCTTGCACACAGCTGACCAAGGGTGGACCTGGGTTCGATCCCCAGCATCCCATATGGCCCCCTGAGTCAGGAGCAATTTCTGAGTGCGTAGCCAGGATTAACCCCTGAGCTTCACCAGGTGTGACCCAAAAATAAAAACAGCAACAAAAGATTAAATAACTAACTCTTGGGGCCAGAAAGATAGTTAGAGTTTCAACTGCTTGCCTGGCATAGTTCTTGTCTGACCCTGGTTAAATCCCTGGTACTCAAGCTGATCCTCTGAAGATCAGCTTGGAGTGATCCCTAAGCACAGAATCAAGAGTACAGCCAGGTAGAACCCAAACCAATTACAAAAAAGAAAAAGAAAAAGACTCAACAGATCTATTTAAAAACAGGATAGTGCCAGATACATAGTAAAGATTCAGCATTAGGTACAAGAAAAAAGTTGCAAGCTAAGATTACCTTTGGGAAATGACTTGATTCCGTTTTGGTTTGAGATTTATTTCTGTATTGTTATTTCAGTTCTATTCTACTTATATGTTTCTGTATTTTCCGAAGTTGAAGGATCACCACAATTCATTGGAAGAATTCAGATCCTTATAATAGCGATGAGTCAAATTTCAGGAAATGTGCTACATTTGTTCCCAGTTCATGTATCATATACTCCATGCTCAACCCCATGACTATGCTCACCCAATCTCCCTCTTTCTGTTTCTCTATGCTTCTGTGTGGATCTGGGAAAATTGTTTTTTAGGCAGGAATTTTTTTTTCTCAAGTTATTCAAATGTTTTCTTCTCACTATTCTTGCTTTAGTAAAATCGGATTGGTTATAAACCAATTAGTTGGTGCAGAATTAAAAATGTGGGATAAATTTAGCTTTAAAATGTCCTGGCAGTGCTCAGGGCTTACTCCTGGCTCTGCACTCAGGGGTCACTCCTGGCAATATTGGGGTAGGGGGTGATGCCAGGGATAAAACTTGAATCAGTTGTGTGCACAATAAGTGTCCTGTTTGCTGTACTATCTACGTAGCCCCCTCATTTTTTTTTAATGACTACACCAGTGGCCACTCAGGAGTTACTCTTGGTTTTGCACTCAGAAATTGCTCCTTGCTCAGGGGACCATCTGGGATGCCTAGGATCGAACCCACATCCGTCCTTGGTCAGCCACATGCTAGGCAAACGCCCTACCAATATGCTATCACTCCACCCCCTCACATTTTAAATGTATTATAAAGGTTTATAGATGTTATGTTCTTTATTTAAAAAATTTGTGTATATATGATGTGATTTGATGAGTTGTATGAGTCTATACAGACTCCTACAGGTCACTTATTTCAGCCTTTTGAGGCCTTCACTGTACAGCATGGATGGTGGTGCTCAGGCTTCCTGAGCACAACCTAGGAGCCCTCCACGCTCTCTCCCCACAAATATCACCTGTTTCTGTTCCTTCCATTCTAACATTTTGATGACTAAACCCCTTTCTCTGGTCTAAAGCATTTTTTAACCCAAGGTTCCTGTAAAAATGCAAATATTTGCCTAGGAAAGGCAATTCACAGTCAACATCCCAATGGTTTGACAAACTCCTGCTGATACCATCTGACAGCGGGTCCCAAGGACACCAAATTAATCTGTGAAAGAGGAAGAGGTATGAGTCCATAATAAGGAGGAAATTCTTTGTTCCCAGCAGGTTCCATCCATTCAGCTGTGGACTGCAGAGAAGTTGGCCACAGAGAGTCTACAATGTGGGGACCATGGCAGCATTGGGCATCAGTTGATGTGAAGAAGGAAATGAACTTTCCCCAGGTGAAACAAGGAAGGATGCATCATCAAAGATATTTTTACTTGGTTGGTGAGAGTTTTCAGGAGAGAAACTTGATTTAATTTGGTTTTTATGTATAAAGACATGCTTTAATTTTTAGAGACTTTCTAATTTTTTTTTACAACTTGAAAGAACATGTTTTCACCAAAGGACACTGTGCCAAAAATGACATTCCTCAGGATGTTAAAGTTGATGAGCAGACATTTCCCTGAAAGGCTGTATTTTAGCTCCTCTGCTTGCTTTTAGGACCCCTGAGAGGGACAGAGATGCAAGTTCCTGGCTTATTTTCTCACCGGGTAGAATTTTTTAATTCTTGCCCTTTCCACCTTGTTCATGACATTCCTGCGCCTTGAGCTCTTTTCCCTTTATCTATATTACTTTTAGAGGGTTGGTTGTCTGTAGTTTTTCAAATAAGACTTTGTTCACCCTAAAATTTCATTATTATGCATTCTTAATTCTATTTAAATGATGCAAATCAAAAAAGAACAAGTCTATTACACTAATAAGCAATTCACATAGGAAAGGAACAGTATATTAAAATACACAATCTCTCTCTCTCTTTCTCTCTCTCTCTCTCTCTCTCTCTCTCTCTCTCTCTCTCTCAAAAACATTTTGTTTTTGTTTTGGCTGAACTTAGAGCCTCATACCTGCAAAGCAGGCAACTCTATCACTGAACTACATTCCTTTTGTAAATTTCCTATAAAACTTTATTGGTCTTTGTATAGAATAACATGGCAGGTATTCCCCCCCCCCTTTTTTTTTTGTTTCTTGGTAGAAAAAGAAAGCAGGATATATTGGAAATACCATAAACTTTAGATCCAGTCATGAATTAGAGCTAATCATTTTTTGCTTGGAGAGTATCTAGACAGCTTTTATAAATCTTTCCTGAGTTGGGCTCCTACATGCTGAATGGAATCATAAAGTTGGAGAGTTGTAAGGATTGGTTTTCTTAATTCATGAGGCTTCATTTATTCTGCTTCTCTCCCCTCTAATGTAGTTGTTGTTGCAACTAAGGGGGTCATATACATTTGACTGAAGTATGCCATAGATTATACATTTTACTGTGGCCCCAGGAATCCCAAATGGCAACGATGTGTAGCTGGGACTTTACTTGGCATGTGGGCAGACATCACCGAGTATTGAAACCATTAACTCATACCTGCAAGGAAGGTACTATACTGTTGGTAGAGGCCTGTGAATTGTTCCTCATATTGCCTTCTAATTAGATGTCTCTCAATTGGTTCCCTTGGTTTTTCTGTTAAAAAGATGTTTCCCCATTGCCTCCTTAGCTAGCCTTTTCCCCATCCCATGGGGATGTGCTTCGTTTTTCCCAATAAAGGCTGCGTGGGAGGTCTGGAGGTGGAGCTGTCATCTTGGCTCGTGTTCCACATGGTGAAGAGACTGGTTTGTGGGTGATCAGCTTGTGGTGTAAGTTTCTGGCCTGCTTTTTCTTCCCAACTGTGTGTGGATTATTTTCTGTGTAGGAATTGCTGCTGGACCTCCGTCTCTTGACCTACCCAAACAAGGGGCATGGAAATTCCTCTCCCTCCCTAGGGATTGTGGAACATACAACCCACCATTCAACACTATACCACTGAACCACATCCAGTACATTGTAAGGCCTTTTGTTTATTGAGAACTAAATGCATTATTGCATACCAAATGATTAGGTAAATATTTAGCAGAGCTATGTAGATACCATATATTCTTATTAATATATTACTATTATCCATAAAATTATAAGAAAGAGACCCAAGATAAAAAAATGAAGTCACAAAATAGAATATTATGCCATGCTAAAGAGATTAGTTTTTCATCAGAGATGACCGGAAGGAACCTTATTATAAATGCAAAAAGCCCACATAAAGAGCGACATACAATATCCTTCCAACTATATAACAGAGAAAACAATTAAAAAATGTAGTGATTGCTAGGTTTTGAACATGAAGAATAAAGAAGAAAGCTCAGAGAATTGTTAGGAAAGTAGAATTATTCTGTATGACTACAGTTATGGATACATGTCCTTATGCTTCTGTCCAAGCTCAGAAAATACATACTAAGCATGATACAGCACTCTGATTCGAACTATACACTTTAGGTGATAATGACATGTCAGTATCGGTTCATCAACTGAGACAAATGCAAAGCTCTGGGGAAGAAATGTGTGAAGGTAAGGGAAATCTCTGTGCCTTCCTCTCAATTTTACTTTGAACCTAAAACTGTCCTAAAAAATATTTTTAGCCTAAATATTTTGAGTTAAGAAAGGAAGAGAGAGGCAGCTCTGAGCAGGGAGGAGTAAAGTGGTATTCTCTCTTTCCTATTTTGACTTAAGGTCCTGACTTCCATGTGGGCACTCAAGAGTGAAAGAAATATGAAGGCCACCTCTACTGAGGCAGATGCAGCTTGAAAGAAAATAAGAGAAGGGGGGAAAGCGCTTGGGCTTTCAGGCAATGACACTGTGACAAGACTTGGTAATAGTTTGAAAATGGGAAATGCCATTATCATAAAAGCATGCAAACAAGGAAATGGAGACGTATTTATTGTTTTAAAGTCACTTAGTCAATAACATTTATCTTTCTATCTGATTATGAAAGTAGTATATATTCACATTGAAAAATTGGCATATTGAGAAAAAGCACAAAGACTAAAGTAAAAATAATCTGTAACAGAGAGAGAACCATTAATCATTTGAGTAAGTTCTTGAAATCTCTACAAGTATGTGTATAAACCATTTTTTCCTTATACAAATTTGTGCTTATTTTACAAACTACTATACTGATATTTAATTAAATGATATGATGTGAATACTGTCTCATGTATTAAATATTATGTGAGGGCATGTTTTTAACCATGCTATTAAAAAGTTCAGACAATAATCTCTTACTCCAGTTCATGTATCTATCATTTACACTCAGCAATTAAGAAATCATGGCTAAAACTAGAGCAATAGTACAGGAGGTAAGGCATTTGCCTTGCTCATGGCCAAATCATATTTGATTCTAGCACCCTATATGGTCTCCCAAGACTGCCAGGAGTCCAAAGCCAGGACTAAGCCCTGAGAACCACTGGGTATGGACCAGAATGATGACTAGTTTTCTTTCATCCACTGTCTATTTCCAGCCCTCTTTGTATTTTCTTAAAGTAACTTTTTATAGCAATGGATTTTATTTATAAATATTTTTGCATGTATATATCTCAGAAGACAAATAATATTTTATAACTTTAATTATATAACATCCTGAAATTAGTAATATTAATTTTAATATTATCAAATTGCACTTTTCCTGGTTTTCATGTTACATTTTAAGTGTTTAAGATTAGCATCAGATTGGAGACATTTGGAAGATTAGGCAAAAGCCCTGTTTTAACATTAGAAGTATTAACACAAAAAACACAACTCAAAAAGGCCTTCTGCACACCTATATTCATTGCAGTGCTATTTACAATAGCCAGAATCTGGAAACAGCCCAGATGCCCTTCAACAGATGAGTGACTAAACAAACTGTGGTACATTTACACAATGGAATACTATGCAGCCATCAGAAAAATGAAGTCATGAAATTTTCCTATACATGGATGGACATGGAAACTATTATGCTGAGTGAAATAAGTCAAAGGGAGATAGACAAAGAATAGTCTCACTAGGTTTTAAGAAAAGGGTTTTAAAAAAATAAAAGAAAGTATTGTAATAACACACATAGACAATAGAGAGAGGGCTGGAAGGTCCAGCCCACAATATGAAGCTTACCACAAAGAATGGTGAGTTCAGTTAGATAAATAATTACATTGACAACTACCATGACAATGGTAGTCAATGAGAGAGAAATAGAATTCCTGCCTGTCTTGAATACAGGCAAGGAGTGAGAGAGGAGAGATTTGGGGGGCAATTGTGGTAGGAATCACTGGTGAAGGGGTGTTCTTTTATATATATATAAATATATATACATATATATAAGTATATATGTATATATATCTAAATGAAACCCAACTACAAGCATGCTTGTAATCACAGTGCTTAACTAAAGATATTTAAAAAATAAATAAAATTGGAAGTATTTGAGTTAACAATATATCTTTACCAAAATAAAAACATATTTTTTAACTTTATACAATGAAAAGGCTTAGAAATAATGACTAACTCAGTAGCAAAAAACACTTCTAGTGCCAAGATTATAGATTCTAAATACCACTTTAATTTAAAGGAGACTGGGTTTCTTGTAGAAATGTCAGATTCCAAGGCAGAAAATGAACAAGATGCCTTTGAAGCACCTTATAATAAAAATCAAACAAAATAGTTAAGAACTTGGATCATGTCCAAAGAATACTAAGCTACCACTGGTCAGTGATGTGATCATTTAATAAGGATAATGAAAATTGGGCTGGAGTAATAGTACAGTGGGTTGGATGTTTGCCTTGCATAAAGTCAACCCATGTATGGCATCCTATATGGTCCCCTAAGTAACTCCTGAGTACAGAACCAAGAGTAACTCTGAGTATTGCCCAATGTGCCCCCCCCAAAGAGTTTCTTTAAAAAAGGATAACAAGAATTAGGATAATTGATGAACTAAAATGTGTCTTATATGTATAAATCTATAAGATCACAATGAAGCTCAAAATATTCACAGGTAACTTCCAAAGGCAGTAGAGTAGAAACTTTATTTTGATAACAGGTAATAGAAATAAAAGCATCAGGTATTCATCTTACCTATTCCTTAAAAATGATACTTTGAATAAACAATGGTTAAAAATGTAAGTTATTTTTTATGTAACATTCAAATTCATAATGAGAGAAAAATGGTAAGATTAATACACCATTTCAGTCATCATGATTTAATTATGTTAATGTTATCAAAGAAAAACAATAAAAATCCTACATAACATATATTTGTTTGCAATTATTCATCTTCTCTTCAATCTTATCATAATTCCTTTGCATGCCCCATTGACTTTGAACTCAGCTAAGAAATCGCCTTTGAATAATGGAATGAGAACAAATCTGACATATGCTACCTCCAAACAGAAGCAGATGCATCTGTGTGGTTTGGCTGTACTCTCCTTCAGCTTTTGTCCTCAACCATGAAAACTGCAAACACCAGGTAGTGTTTCTCACCTTAGTCCCAGACTGAGACATGTAGAAGAAAATGAACATAGCCTGGAGGAGCTAGGAAATTGATGAACAAGAAATAGTATTATTCATGGTAAATGCCTCAGATTAGTTTAGTAGATCTGGGGAGTTTTTAATGAAATAGTTTTGCCAAAATTACCGTTCTCAAATCAGAGCAAATTTCCTTACTGTACATTGACAAATAATACAAGGACATAGTGGCATACTTAATATTTTCCTGGGGTATCTCCTTTTTTATTTATTTATTTTATTTATTTATTTATTTATTTATTATTTTGGTTTTTGGTTTTTGGGCCACACCTGGTGACGCTCAGGGGTTACTCCCGGCTATGAGCTCAGAAATCACGCCTGGCTTGGAGGGCCATATGGGACACCGGAGGATCGAACCTTGCTTGGGCAAGCAAGGCAGGCAGGCACATTACCTCTAGCGCCACCACACAGGCCCCTAGGGGTATCTCCTTTTAAAGTACACACTATGAAATTCCCTATGAAACAAATACCAATTTCTAAAAAAAAAAAGAACGAAGAAAGAACGAAAGAAAGAAAGAACGAAAGAAAGAAAGAAAGAACGAAAGAAAGAAAGAAAGAAAGAAAGAAAGAAAGAAAGAAAGAAAGAAAGAAAGAAAGAAAGAGAGAGAGAGAAAGAAAAGAAAGAGAGAAAGAAAGAAAGAAAAGAAAGAGAGGAAGAAAGAAAATAAAGAGAGAGAGAAAGAAAAGAAAGAGAGAAAGAAAAGAGAGAAAGAAAGAAAAGAAAGAGAGGAAGAAAGAAAATAAAGAGAGAGAAAGAAAAGAAAGACAGAGAAAGAAAAGAAAGAGAGAGAAAGAAAGAAAAGAAAGAGGGAGGAAGGAAGGAAGAAAGGAGGAAAGAAAGAGAAGGAAGAAAAAGAAGGAAGGAGGAAGGACAGCAGAAGGAAGGAAGAAAAGGAAAAAATAAATTATAAGCAGTAAAAAGAAAAAAAATAAACTATAGACGAAAATGATTTTTAAAACATTTAACAAATTGATAAATCTGGAGAGATAGTGCACAGTTAAGCTCTTGTCGTGAAAAGTAGCCAATCCTAATTTGTTTGTGGTCCCTAAGCACTGCTAAGATTGTCTCTTGAGCACATTCAAAAGTATTTCCATTATGTTGGATATGGCCACATCCACCGCTGAAAGACAACAATAAAACTTCTGTCAATAGAAATGCGTATCATATTTTTGTTTGTTTTGGGGTCATACATGATACTTAGTGGTCACCCTTGTCTCCGCTTAGGGATCACTCCTACGTGTGCCCAGGGAACCATATGGGGTACTGGAAATCAAACGTGGCTGGCCGTATGAAAGGCAAACACCATACTCACTGTCCTATCACTCTGGCCCCACAATTTTATTTATTTGGTTTTCATTTTGGACTACATCCGGCAGTACTAAGGGTTTACTTTTGGCTCTATGCTCAGGAATCCTTCCTGAGATCACTTCAGACGACCACATGCAGTGGTGGGGGTCATGAACCAGAGCAAAGCATGTGTCTTATGCCTGTCTTAACTCTCTGGCACATAGTATACAATAATTTTTAGTTTAAAGGAGTCTTGATGGACATTAATGAAGAGTGGTCCAGAGGTAACTACTTTCCAGTGAAGATTGCAGAGTTATGGAAAGAATTTGATTGTAGGCTAGGTACTCACACACACACACTTCGTTGGTCTTTTAAGAGTAAAAAGAGAAGAATTCTGAGTCAGAAATGATATTTATAGTCTTATTCTAGTCTTAGAAATGCTAGTGGTTTACTGAGTTATTCTGAAAAAAATTTAAGGTCTTCCATTGTAATGAAAGTCAGGGTAGAGTGTTTGTACATAGATATGCCATGAAAAGAAAAAGGGTTGGGCCAGGCGGTGGCGCTAGAGGTAAGGTGCCTGCCTTGCCTGCGCTAGCCTTGGATAGACCGCGGTTCGATCCCCCGGTGTCCCATATGGTCCCCCAAGCCAGGAGCGACTTCTGAGCACATAGCCAGGAGTAACCCCTGAGCGTCACCGGGTGTGACCCAAAAACAAAACAAAACAAAACAAAACAAACAAAAAAAAAAAAAAAAAAAAAAAGAAAAAGGTTGAGAAGATTGCTTTAGCAGTCCTGGCAAGTTTGGGTTTATGCTGATTGGAAGGGAGGCAGGCTGTTCAGCTCAGAAACTCTTGCAAAGATATAAACAAAATGATACAAATCAGCTGGGAAGAAGATGCCAACAGAGTAGAGAAGGGAGTTCATGCTCCATTGAGCTGTATAAGGATGGAAATTCCACTTCTGAAAGGTTTTCAGGTCAGGAACTGAGAGTGGTAGTTCTATTCAAGGGTTTGTCTTATAATTGTAGATTTTAATGGCTGGCTTCAAAGGAAGAATACTTGGCAGTACTGAAAGTATTGTACTAGGGAAGAGGACTCATTGAGATCACTGAAGTAACCAGAGCTTTGGCAGCAAGATATACTGCTGGGTAGTATGAAAAGCTAATTATTAAATTATGATGACTGAGGAAAGAAAATTTTTTGTAAAAAAGTTGGACGGCACATGGGGTACTGTGAAATTTTTTAAAAATTCAGGATAGTTATTCGTAATGTGTGAGTACCTCGACACACTCTAATATGTCTGTAGGTACCTGACTCTATTCATAATTTGAACACACTTTTTGAAGTTATAAAGTATGTTCAAATAATGAATAGAGTAATTGATTTGAAATATAAATGAAAGCATTTAATATAATTGCTTTTTAAAATTAATATAAATTAATTTAATTAACATAAATCCCAAGCACTAAAGCTTGAAAATATGAAAATGTGAGAAATGACCCTGAATTAAATGTGTTAAAAATGATTTGGGGAATATTATGTGTGAAAAAAAAACTACAGTATGAACAACTTTGTAACCACGGTATTAAAATTAAAAAATTTATATATGATAGTTTGGTTTTTGAGTCACATCCTTCTTTGGTTAGGGGTTACTCCGGCTCTGTGCTCAGAAATCTCTCCTGGCAGCCCCGGGAAGTTGGGATTCTAACCGCTGTCCTTCTGCATGCAAGGCAAACACCCTACCATGCTTTCTCTCCGGCCTCCATGGTTTGGGGAAGGGGCTTTCTTTGGTCCATATTAGTCTTCTCAACAAAACACTCTAAGAAACTATGCTGGAAAATAGTCAAGGACTTTTCCATAGAAAATATCCTCATTGATTCCAGGTAAGTAGGATGGGCAAATTATAAAAATCATCGCAGAATCCAAAAATAAAGTTCTCATTCCAGTCTGGGTGCTAATCTTTGTTGCACAGAGGATGTTTGACATCCATGCTCCCTACTTGTCCTCTTGGGTCTCCTAGATATGAGAGGACAGAAAGAAAAGAAAAGAAAAAAAGAAAAGGAAAGGAAAGGGGATAAAAAAAAAGAAAGGAAAAGAACAGAAAAGAAAAGAAAAAAGAAAGGGTTGGTTGGAAGTGGTCATTAGTTGACACTGCAGTGTGGTATGGTGGAGTGGGGATGTCAGTTGAAGGTCAAATCTCATTATCTTCCACCCAGAAACACATCATTCAACATAAAACGATGCCCTGTTCTCAAAATAAAAATGGAAAGAGTGAGACAACTTAGACCAGAGAAAAGATACTCTGTGATGCAGGTAACCTCTTTGTTCTCCCTTTCACAAAGGCTTTGAAGAAAGAACTCAGTCCCAAAGTTTCTTTCTTTCATCTAGAAGACTGGGAAATTAGAAAATACCTATTTGGGGGCCAGGAATCTAGGGTAGTTAGGAGCCTGTGGCTCTAATATTATCACCTGCACCACCTTCTCCTGTCCCTGCCCCATCATCACAGGGTGTAGCCCTATAGATCCTTAAGCATCCTCGAGTGTGTCTGTGAGAACCTGACAGCACAGAACTGGAGCAGCATTGCATCCGCAGGTCCCAGCCTGGAACTTTATGACCAAGCTGACAAGCATTGATAGAAGAGTCCTTTCTGAGCATGGTTTGAGAGACACCCCCACAAAAGAGTAAAATATCTATTTGCAGGCTCAAAGGGATAGAGTCCTTGTCTGGCAGACACAAGGCTCCGAGTTTGATCCCATCACTGAATGGACCCTGAGCACCACTGGGTAGAGAGTTGGTGAGTCCTGAAGCCCACAGAGTGTGGCCCCTATAAAAACAAACCTTGTGCTGAGTTATTGTGGGAACTAAAGAGGGTATTAATTAGACATTACATATCATATTTTATATCTATTACATATGTGTATTATATAATTGTATACATATGCATGGCATGCATACACACATGCACATGTATATATGTATATCTTATAATATGCATATACTACACATATGTTACACACATTAAAT
Source organism: Suncus etruscus (assembly GCF_024139225.1). Classification (NCBI taxonomy): domain Eukaryota; kingdom Metazoa; phylum Chordata; class Mammalia; order Eulipotyphla; family Soricidae; genus Suncus; species Suncus etruscus. Next base: position 88,491,504 of record NC_064860.1, on the reverse strand, counting down.
TTACACATACACATGAGTATGTATACACACATATATTATATTTTATATATAATTAATATATGATATATATTTAAGATATTACATGTGTAAATAATATCCTATATAAATCATCCTATATCCTATATATTATGATATCCTATATAATAATGCAGCATGCTTTTATTATGCTTAACTAGGCTATCCATGGTTCAGGGTAAGAGAAAGAACAATATTGGGATGAAGAGCACAAACACTGGAGCCAGATTTGTTTTTTTCTGGATGCAGGGAAAGCTGGCTGACCTCTCTGGGCCTCAGTTTCCTAATCTGTTGAAAGTGGGGAGGTAAAACACAACAGAATGATACTTTGAGAATTAAATGGGCTAGCACATGAGATCACTTGTAACCGTGACATGCACTCCATAGGAAAATATAAGTGCTTCATATTTATATTTTATTTTTCTTATTCCTGCCTTTTAGCTCTTCGGCGGTGATTACCTATTGATTTTACAATAAGAAATATGTATAAAACATAAAGAAAATCTTTGTAACATATGAGCTGTTCTAACTGGCCAACATTTTCGTTCTTTTCCATTCTAAGTGGAAATAAAATAAGTAAAATGTCTAAAGCAATCCATTTTAAGAATATGGCCATGAGCTTTCTACTCTATTAAAAAAACATAAGGGTTCACAGGATGGAAGTTTTCATATTTGCCTGAGTGTATGCTGCTATTACCTTTATCTCAACACATGCTTTCTCACACACACACACACACACACACACACACACACACACACACACACACAGAGTGCGTACCCAGAGGCCCATGTGACATTTTGCTTCACGCACAGGTAACTCATCAACATTAGCATTTTAACTTATAGTGCTGGTAAGAAATCTCTGTAATTGTCCAATCTGTGCAGTTTTCTTTTTCTTTCTTTCTTTTTTTTTTTTTTAAGCATAAAAAAGTGTGACAGCTGCTGCCTGACTCACTGTGGACAAATACATCCCAAAAACGGTTGAATCATCAAACTCTAAGCCCTGTGGACAATGGGGCTCTCCTGAGACCAAGCTCCTCTGACATAGCCTTCTGCTGCCAAGTCCTCATGCAAACTCAGCACGTTCCCACATACTAGGCATCTCTTGTCTAAAAGGTGGGTTCAGGGTGGCCCATCCCCACCGCACTGAGACTATTCAGCTGGCCGAGTGAGGCCGATATTGAAGAATTTCAGTATTTGCTAGTGTTTGAATTGTTCAATTTCCTGGGAAGCTTTCTCTCACTGCTCAGGGGAATGAAGAAATGGCATTCTACTCTCAAACATGCATGTATGCTCGCATACATACTCACACACACATATTTTAGGTCAAATTATCATCAAGGAACCAGTAGGATACCTCATAAAATGGGCCGCTGCAATCATGCTTTCAATCCAGCCACTACATTTTGCAGGTAATTGCAAGCCAGGGGCAAACCACAAATACCATTAAATACAGACATTATCGTTTCGGACGCCCCCGAGCGCCATCATAATAATGAACTACCAATATACTTAGATTCCCTGATCACACGGACCATACATTTCACAAGACCTTTTAAAGTCCAGTCTCAGGAAGGACTTCTTCGGGCTATAATATTTCTTTGGAGATTAGATGAATTCAGAGGAATAAAGTTAATTGAGGTAAAACAAAAATAGGGATGAATTTATTCTAAATTCAGAAAGCAAAAAGGTTTCTCCTTTTTGAATTAAGCTCTTTTCCTCCAAGGTTTTCCCCACCCCTGCCTTTCTCCTGTGAGTCTATTAGCATGGCTCTCTCGACCTAATTGGCAGATGGAGATAAATAAATCATGGACGCCCACACATCTTGAGAGAATTTATAGCTCGAATGTGTACATATTGATCAAAACAGGCATCTTGCCATTGTTGGTAAGGACCCTGACAGACATACTTTGGAAAAACTGAACAAAATTATAATACCATTAGCTGTAGTATCACTCAAACAGAATGTGATGCAGTAAGATCAGAAGAAATTACTCCTGATAGTCTCTGGAATGCTTTAAGGTGTTAGGCAGAAAGATATGAAATACCATGGAATTCATTTTAATGCTTTAAAATCCTCCAACAAAATTTGTATTTCAAAGATAATTTAAAACAGTGTGGTCTGAGATGGGGTGTGGACCCATTAAGGGAAATACTTCATTAAATAAAATTTTAAAAAGAAACAAAAATGTAAAGGCAAGAAAATGCTTGCCAAGGGCCGGGCGGTGGCGCTAAAGGTAAGGTGCCTGCCTTGCCTGTGCTAGCCTTGGATGGACCGCGGTTCGATCCCCCGGTGTCCCATATGGTCCCCCAAGCCAGGAGCAACTTCTGAGCACATAGCCAGGAGTAACCCCTGAGCATTACCGGGTGTGGCCCAAAAACCAAAAAAAAAAAAAAAAAAAAAAAAGAAAATGCTTGCCAAGACAAAGAAGGATGGTTAGAAGAGTTTACAGGAAAATATTTGAAATCTTTTATAAATGCTCAGAAAAGGAGCATGCAATAAAAAAAAAAACTGCTTTCAGGAATATGAAGACATGATTTTTTTGTTTTGTTTTGTTTTGTTTTTGTTTTGTTTTATGGTTTTTAGGCCACAGCCAGTGACAATCGGGGTTACTCCTGGCTATGCACTCAGAAATCGCTTCTGGATTGGGGGACCATATGGGATGCCAGGGGGGATTGAACCCCGGTCTTCCCTAACTTAAGCTTAGCCGTGTGCAAAGCAAACGTCCTACCACTGCTCCACCGCTCTGGCCTCAGGGATGTATAGTTTTTAGGAAAATACATGATATACTAAAGAAAAAAGATTAACTACATGGATTCTTTGTGGCATTTGAGCTTCAGAATTAGTATTTTGGAGGAAATCCCTTTATGAAGTAAAGAAACATCAAAATATACCTAGGAAATTATAGATTGACATGATACATTTAGTTCAGTATTATTTTTCCTATGTGAAATCTGGAGAGAGACAAAAGGGCAAGAGAAATTGTACAGGATAAGATACATGCTTTGCATTTGGCTGACTCCAGCTCTATTCCCAGTATCACACAGTCCCTTGAGCACTTTGGGGGTAAGGCTGAAGGAACCTCAACCCCACCACTGCTGGGTTGGCCAGGTAATCCCCTACACCACAGTGCTAGACAGCACTACATCCTCACTCAACATTTTACCTTGGGCCTGATTGGCTGAGAGGTGCCTAGAAGAACTCCCTTGGCCTCCTGAGCACTGCTTGAGTGATCCCACCAAATAGATTTCAAAACGTAGATATTCCACAGGTGTGAGACCAATGAATTACTAGACTCAAAAAGGAAAATAATCTCTGGTTGTTGTTAGCATGAGAATTAAAAACCAAGTGGGAAATCTTCAAGCTCTGCACAAAATCATGTTGCATGTGCATCAGAAAAGAGCCTCAGTGTTGAACATCAAGAAACACCTGAAGCAATTGAGAACAATGAGTCCAAGTCCACGGAGAGGACGAGTCACATGTGGGATGAGAAGCACAACTTGACCATCAGACCAAGAGGAAGTGAATAGTCATGCAATAAATTCCAAAAGTACATAATATCTAATTGAACTTAATATCTATAATTTCTTCATTGTGAAAATACTTAGTTTTACATGTATGAGCTATCAAAATTGGAAAATTAATATATATTACATTATATTTCAAAAATATATAGAAACATATTTTAAATCTATTGAAGATATAAATTTTCTATTTATATATGTACTTTATATCAATGTATATTTAGATTCACACTAGTAACTAGAAGCAAACATCTGATATATTAATCATATTTGCATATATAATTAGTTAATTAAGTATATATTTAATAATAAACTTATATAATATTTAGTCACTATACTGCTATTCCAATTTGATCTTATCACTTCTCTTTCACTCTTCAACTGTTTAATCAAGATTTATTCTTCTATTCAAATAACCATATCTAAGAGACTTAACAATATTCTAATTCTAAATTCATTAGAAAACTTTTATTTCTCATTTATCTGCTTTTCCACTTCTTTTAAGATACCATTCTTGCAGCATTTATGCAACTGGTTCTCTTTCTGACTCTAGTTATTTCTTGTCACTTTCCTGATTTCTTTCCTTTTCTTATTTATTATTTTTAATTTTTTATTTTTAATTATGAGAACAAAGATTCAAAGAAAGAGGACAAGGTAAAGTTACAGTGGAAGGACAACCACCCATAACATAATTCTCAGAAGTCCCCTTGCTGATATCTTAACTTTGAAATTTCAGCCAAAGAACATTAAGATAAATAAGACAGAATCCATGTACAATTACTTTGTCCCTCAAGTCCCCAGATTGTAACACATTATAATATTTCTTAACAGCACACAAGGCAATCTAAAGCCATAAAACTTACGTAACTCCTTAAACATTACAGGCATAGTATTTTTTTACATTTCCATGTATGTGCATATTAGCTTAAGTTAACCTCAAATTTTAAGTGGGTTCTTTTTAAGGATTAAAGTCAAAGGAGCACAGTAAAAATGGTGTTAGAGTGGCAATTGTTGTTTGCATAGGCCCACCAAAATATGAGGGACATGGAAAGGAATAACCTTGGCCTAAATACAAAGAGACCCAACCCTTGAAGTTTCCTGGCACAAGACCAACTCTAGGCTCCAGGCAAGCTCGATCGTCCATTCCAAGACATTGTCTATAGTGCCAATAAACTTTTATTTTTCACACAGTCTGTTGTTGGTATCATGTTTCTGTATTAAAGATCCAGGAATCTGTATATCCTACATTGAAGTCAGGATGTGGAGTGTCCTCTCGTTTCACCTCACAATCAAAGGGCAATGCAGGGAGCCCTGTCCTGTAAGCAGGTCGTTGTTGCTGTTAAGTCTTCTCAGTGTTAAGGGAAGTCTCTTTTGAGCAGGTCAATGTCTGAGCAGTGTAGGGTCTTCTGAGGTAGAGGATTGCTTCCAGGTGATGTTATAGACAAGCCTGGACGTTTCATGGATGGCTTCCCTGGTTCAGGGGTGAATGGAAAAATGACCTTTCTTCTGAGGACTGTGCCAGGTCGTTATGTCAATGTTCAGGGTGTAAGGTCCCTTTGCACTACAAGATTTGTGTGTTCCAATCTCTATTAGGTAGGATCTTATTTTTATGTATAGTATTTTCCTATTCTAATGTGCCTATGCAAAAAAGGAGCAATGCCACGTGGAGTTAATGGAGCATATGGAGGCCATAAGTACAAGTCCAACGATTCCCATGATATAGTTCAATCATAAGCATTAAACTGGGGGACTCTTTTACCAAAATTCCTTGTTAAACAGCTCATAAAGAGAAGATAAAAAGTGGTTAGAATCGGGGCCGGGCGGTGGCGCTGGAGGTAAGGTGCCTGCCTTGCCTGCGCTAGCCTAGGACGGACCGCGGTTCGATCCCCCGGCGTCCCATATGGTCCCCCAAGAAGCCAGGAGCAACTTCTGAGCGCATAGCCAGGAGTAACCCCTGAGCGTCACCGGGTGTGGCCCAAAAAACCAAAAAAAAAAAAAAGTGGTTAGAATCGTCACTGTATTAGACAACATTTAGTAAGAATTATAGCTGTCAGAGAAAAAACACAAAATATTCTAAAGAAATACGTGTCCATTTTATATCTCTTGAAACAGGTTGGGGTTGTTACACACAATGCACGGCTTGGTCTGTGATTAGGATTGTACAGTACTGAAGTTAAAAAGAGTAATGTAAGTTAGTGACGTTTGGGGGGGTTAGAGAGTTAAGGAGTAAAAAAGGAGCTTTGTAGGGGTGTGGGAAAGGGCAGAATACAAAATGAACATTCTGGATACGCAAAACATAACATAAGGATAAGGAATACTCTTAATACATAAAGTGCGTGCGGGGGCGCGAGCCCCCACGCAGTTCTGTAGTTTTTGGATGAATAGGGAGCCCAGCCCTGCCTCTGTAGTTTTTGGATGCATAGGGAGCCCAGCCCTGCCTCTGTAGTTTTTGGATGCATAGGGAGAAATTTCTCACCCCCTTCCCCCCAGGGCCCAGATTAACCAGGCGTGGCCCTGAAGACCGGCCTGGTGTGGGGGGATCTCGGTCCCCTGGACTAAGTGGTCAGCCCAGGGGGCCTGTGGCTAGCTGTCTCTTTCCTTTTCTTAATCCCTTTAACTAGGTTATCTTTGGGGTTATGGGTAGAATATTTGCCTTGCATGCAACCAACCTAGGCTCAGTCCTGCACTCCATATCATCCCCTAAATACTGAAAATGCAGAACCAGGAATGGAGAACCAGGAATAAGTCCTGAGCACCACAGGATGTAGCCCCCAAACAAAACAAAACAAAAAAATCCATTAAGTTATTTTTCCTCCCCTCACTATACTTGCTCTTAGCCTTGATCTTAAGCACATTAAGACTTCTGTTTCAGTAACATCTCAAAGGATTATCATTTATTCAATTAGCAAAGCAGTTTATTCAAACAAAAGAACATTGAAGAATGCATTTATGAAAAAAGCCACAGGCATTTCCCCAGATCTTAGACTAATAGTGTTCTATATGAAGCCTATTTCCTACTTTCCTTTTCTCCAACAGAGGAGAAATCAGCATCATTCCTTGTGGGAGATGCCGGATGCTGGGTACGAATAATTGCTGACTTGAACAAGCATGGCCATCACCCTCATTATCCCAACCACACTGAATGGGGATTTAAAAAGGATAATATTCATGCAGCTTATTCTTATTATCCCCCAATCAGCCCCTCATTCCAGCTTTCTGAGCTCTACATTCATATTCAGAAGTCTACTGGACATGCCAGTTGAATGACCCTCTCAAATGAAAAAATTACAATCCCTCTAAAATCGAATGCAAGAATCCTTTGCAATTCCATCCTTCTCCTCCTTAACCTCTGTTCTAATAAATAAAACCATGTATCTTGGCTGATTTACTTAATGGCATGCCTATCTAGGCTGGGTCAACCCTACATCAGAATGAACAGTGATGCTAAGGGAAGACTTGGGCTCTCACAGCCCTCTGCTGGCTATCTCTGTCCAGTGGGTGTCCAAGATTTATTTCCACTATGGAGTGTGCAGATTGCACAACAACTTGCAGAGATAGCCCTGCTGCCTCCTTATCACTTGATCAGAGTTGGAATCAGACAACAGCTCTGTGGTAACTCAGGCAGCAAGTGTTATTTTTGCCATAAAAATAGCTGTACTATAGAACGAAACATCTTGTTTTTATATGCCACATCTCCGTCTGTACAGTATATATTAGGAAGTTTTAATTTTTGGTGGTAAAACAGCATCGGTATAAGTTCTAATATTTTGTCTGTATTAACGAATGCTTTAACAAATGTCATAGACTATCTTATTTGCAACAAACATAAATACAATATATAATATAAGATAAAATATATAGTATAATGCAATATAATATAGTGCAATATGATGTAACTTAATAATACATAATATACACATAATATTATATATTCTTTATGACTACAGGTTGGATGTTTGAGATGAGGGTGTCATCCTGGTCTTAGAGTTTGGCCAATGCTGAATTCTCATTATATCTTCACAGTGCATAAATTAGAGTATAGGCAAGCTTTCCTGTGAATCCTTTAAAAGCAATAATCCCAGGACCAGAGCTATAGTTTTGCGAAGGGGAAAGGGTGTTGCCTTTCAGGTGGCCAGCCCCATTCCCCAGTGTCCCACAAGGTATCCAAACATCCCCACGAGGAATTTCTGAGTACAGAGCTATTAGTTAAACCTTGAATATTGCCAAGTGTGCCCCCCCCCAGATAACAAACAAAACAAAACACCCCCACCAAAGGTAATTATCCCATTTCACAGGGCTCCACCCTCAAACTTTGTTGTATTCTAATAACTTCCTGAAGGCCCACCTCCTAAAGCAACTATGCTGAGAATAGTCTAAACATATGAATAAACTGAAGGTAGGAAAAGAAGAGGACAGAGTTTGCAAACATTGAGTCCTCATCCCCACTCAGTGCAATACATTATACATAGAGACTTATCTCACTTTAGAGACTATTTAGTATTAAAATTCAAATTCCACAGGATGACATACAAGATCTTTAACAAGCAAACACAAAATGCCTTTCCAGCTCTATTCTTCATTCTTACATGCATGCACATCCTCTGTCATAAATTCCATAATGTCTTTTATTTTTTCCTTTTGCATGTGGTTGGTTATTGTTTTGCCTGTCTCCTTCATTAGACATTACCCTCCCTGAACCAGAAACCATGTTTAAATGTCTTTGAGTTTTGTAAATAGAAGGCTAAATGAATAACATAATTGAGTATTTTTTGAATTAAACTTCTTTCCAAATGCACAGAGCTTCCCAGGAAACAGAGTTCTTTGTCTCTATGTCGAGGCAGAAGGAGGCTGGCATGAGGAATTCAGATTGGCTTCATATGTAATCTACATATGCTTTAACACATGTGAACAACCTGTGGGTGCCAACAAGTCTCTTTCAACTTCAAAATGTCATGTCACTCTCCAGTAGAATGCCATCAGTTTCTGCTGAAAATACTGAGGTTCTAAAAATCTGCAGCTTAGTTTCACCAGGCACTAAATGTCCTAAAAAAAAACCTTCTATACATTATATGTATTATTCAATTTTAGTACTTGGAGAGGGAGTCTAGGTCACATCCAGTAATGCTCAGCGCTTACTTCCTGGCTCTGTGCTCAAAGGTCACTACTGGTGGCACATGTGTGTGTGTGTGTGTGTGTGTGTGTGTGTGTGGTTATTGGGAAGGAGGGTCATAAGCTATGTCAAGATTCAAACTAGGGTTAGTTGCATGCAATGAAAGTGCCTTGCCTCCTGTACCATCACATTCACTTTATTTTGAGCAACTCCTAAGCATGTTAGAAATAGACTCATCTCTGCAATCCCCTAGAAAAGATAGCTTGAAGTTAGAAAAGAGAAAGAAAGAGATAATAATACTTCCCAAGGCAGAAGGTAAATTTATGGAACTCATTAACCTGTGAGGTAGAATAGACTAACTACCCTGCCAAGTTCAAGAAAAGCTCAACCCCATTTTTGGATGATGTTAATTTATTCATTCATTCATACAATTAAAGGCATCCATTTTGTGTCAGTCATTATGCCTCAAGATAATAGAATTCTACCTAGTTATTAAGGAAACTGACTTAAACTCACTTTCCTTGAGTTGGTTGCAAGAGCAGATATCCTGTCCAACAAATCGATTTGAGTGGTCCTCTGGGTGGAGAAGGAGGCTGTAGATACTGAAGAGAAAATCCCACACCACTCACTCCCTCCTCCATAGACAGCCCTTATCTTCAGCTCTGTAGATCTCTTGAAGCACTTTCATGTTCAGATTCTATGGCCTGCTCCTATACCCACACTACCAACAGAGAAGAAGGTGTATGTCTTCTACACCAGGCCAGCCATGACCCCAGAGTCCTATCCTGCTTTTCCAACTAGAAGTCTGAAGCCACTCAAACAGGAAACTTGTAGCATAAATGGAAAATAAATTGGATCGAAGTTAAACAGGGTAAATGAGGGGGAAATCAGAAAATTCTGTAAGAGATACTCTAAGGACCCAGATTACATAAATGCTTGTAAGCTATGAGTGTTTTCATACAGTGCTATTAAGAAACCTACAATTAAGGTGTTGGAAGTTTTTCTTAAACACATATGCATGCACACCCTTGCAGGGAAACCAATCCCCGCTCAGAAAAGAACAGTGGTAGGTGTGCAGAACTGTTTCTGGGCCCCAGGAAGGCACAGTGATTCTCTTGCAAAGGCAAACCCTCCCTCAAGTCAAGTCAATCTAACCAGGGGAAGGATATAATTTGCAATGCCACCGAGAGTTTGAAGACAGCAACACCACCCCAGGAGCCTGTCTTTCCTGCCACAACCCCCAAACAAAGATGTACTAGAAGGCCTGTTGCAGAGAAGGGGAAATGTGTTTCCTTATCTGGAACCAATAAGGGCTTTTGTGTGACCCTCCTGTTGTCACTACAGCTGTTCCACTTGTTTACTGCACACCTGCGGCCCCTCTAGAATTCTCTGTCCTCAGCTGGGTTTGGTAAAGGACATAGAGGGGGATCTTTGCATTTTAGCTCAGGAAGTGCATTTGCCCAGTGCTGACTTACAACAAAAGTGTGTGAATCATTTAGACCCACTGTAAAAAACAATTCAGTCCCTGAAAAAATTTAGTAAAAGAGAATCAACCCCCCAATGTATGGTGTGGAGAAAATAATTTCCTCTCATTTCTTCTTGTAGAGTTTCTCAGAGTATTTTTCCTTGGGTTTCAGCCTGGGCATCAGTGGTAATTTGTCAGAGAGGAAGATTCTGGGCCCCTCATTCTTGAAGTGAAATTCTGTCTTGATTATGCCCCAAAATGAATGTCTTATGAAGTTTTGCAAAATTCTCATGTACATTTGTTGGCGAGCCACTGCCTTGTAGGTATGAGTCACAATCTCAGTCTGTGGCTCTTTATAGAATGATACGCATGTTAAAAGAAAAACCTACTCAGTTGTTTCCAAAGGTTATAAAGTGGTTCTATTTCTGCATTTCCACTTGGGAATTTATGGCTTCTCAATTCCCTTGGTTCATTTAAGGAGCTATCAGAAAAGTGGAGGAATACCTCCCTCTACCTGTTAAGTTAATTGCTATTGCTGCATTTGTGAAGCTTGCATCCATTCGTCTCATCCTTTTGAAAGGTGAATTATAATTGACTCAAGCTTACCACTTTCAGTGTAGTGTATGTTTTCTTAGAGATCTGCAGGTAGGGTTGCTTGGGGTTTGAAATGAGGAAACTTTGGGTGGTGAAAATCCACAAAGACTCACATAAGGATGTTTTGTAGAGCAAAAGTCATTTGCAGGGAGTCAGGTAGAGGACTGCAATATTCTACCATCATTTGCTTCTTCAAACAAGCTTGACAAAGAAAAATATGAAGAAAATGGAAAACTATGGGGGCCGGAGCAGTGGCACAGGTGGTAGGGTGTTTGCCTTACACGCACTAACCTAGGAAAGACCACGGTTCCTTCTTCTTCTGTCTCATATGGTCCCGTGAGCCAGGGGTGATTTTTGAGCACATAGCCAGGAGTAACCCCTGCGCACCACTGGCTGTGGCCCAAAAACCAAAAAAAAAAAAAAAAAAAAAAAAAAGGAGAATTATGGCTTTCACTTATATAAAATAGCCTCTCAATTCAAGCCTTTCACAGCTGTAAAGCTCATGTTGTACAGTGCTCCTGGACTTGTTGCTGCAAAGAGCTAAATAGCTGTGTGTGTAGTGTTATTATAAGCAGCAGGAAACAAAAAAGGCAGGGCACACAAAACCCACAAATCAAACATTTTATTGTCCTTGATGTGGTTACTCTGTTCCACAGGGGTCATTAGACCCAGGAAGCTGACCTGTAATTTCTTTAATCATAACCTTCCAGTATAATAGTTCTGAAGGTGAAATTTCCTCCCTCCCCCACTGTTGAGTGAAATTTCTTATATAACGGTAGTCAGAAAATGAATTAAATTCAGGTTCTGAGATATTTTAAAATGTCATATCATTTGATACAGACCTGTCATTGAGTTTCTACTATATTCTTCCCAGAGAAGACTCCAGAAATTCTTACATTAGTAATTCTAATGTGCTTATATGAATGTCTGTAAAGCAGCTCTGTAAAGGTATGGACCCGTAAAGAACCTCAGACTAGAAGAAAAATTTAGGGACACTTCACAATCATGGACCTACAAAAGGTTCTTGACCATGTCAAATATGTTGACTATTTTGTCCTATGTCTGGAAGACAGCATTTAAACCCTGTATCATGTAAATCACTTTACCTCCTTTCAGCATCCAGTTCTTGTCTAGAGTAATTATTTGCAAATGACAGTGTCTAAAAGAAAAAAAGGAAATGATAGAGAGAGAGAAGAAAATATCTGTCATAGAGGCAGGCAGCAGGGAGGGGAAGGGGAAAATGGGAATATTGGTGGCTGGAAACGTACACTGATGAAGAGATGTGTGCGGGATATTAAAAAGTAATCCATTTATTCATCTTTGAAGGGCTCCCCTGGGAGATCCCCTCCCCCCTCCGGCATCCCATATGGTCCCCCACACAAGGAGCAATTTCTGAGCACATAGCCAGGAGTAACCCTTGAATGCCACCAAGTGTGACCCCAAATTTAAAAAATTATTTTAAAATAACAACAACCCTGCACCTTAGTGGGGGAGCAATAATACTACAATAGGTAGGACACTTGCCTTGTAGCTGGCCAACTTGGTTTCCATTTCTGGGATCCCATTTGGTCACTTTGGCACCACCAGAAAGGATCACTGTGCACAGAGCTAGGAGCAAGCCCTAGCACCATGGGGTGTGGCCCCCAAAACAAGAAAAATGCCTTATCTACAGCCTAAAATTTGGCTAAAGTGATAAGAGTCTATGCCTAGCATGTTCAGGAGCTTGTAGCTGATGGTAGGCATCACATTATTTCCCAACCTTTGCAGAGTGGCTTCTATAAAACAAAACCAAAAAAACTTAAATGGAGACTCCATGCCAGTACTACCAAACATCACAGTTCCTATTAATGTCACTGCATAATGTCCAATTCTAATAGTTGGGCATTAATCAATCTTAATAAATTCTCCACTTTAGTCTCCATGTTATAGTGATAGATCAGATGTCTTATAGCATCCAAAGGCAACTCAGTTTCTGACCTGCCCTTCAAAGATGGATAAATGGATTACTTTTTAATAACAGCAATTATTCTCAGCACCCATTTCTCTCATTCACCTTTTGCTCCAAAGGCAGAAAACTGCCTTTGAACTTATTTCCTTTTAAGTTATAGTAAGGAAGCAAATGACCCAGGTCCAACCAATGAGCCCAAATAAGTTTTTGAGAAAGTTTTACTCCTTGTGACATAAAGAGCCCTTGGCTTTTAGTTTATTTCTTCTTGCTGACATTAAAGCAGCATGGTTAGATTGTGATGGCAATAATGTAATTAAAAAGAGAGCAACTTATGAAAAAATGATACTATTGAGGATGGTAAAGATAAAAAGAACCAAGTGTCATCGAATCATGCGATTAATATCAAGTGTTTCATTACATAAAATAAGCAAATTTCCATTATTTGATGCCCCAAGTCACTTCTTATTGAAATGTATATCTTGGCTCAGAAGTAATTTTAATTCATGCTTTAGAAAATCAATATGCGGGGCTGGAGAGATAGCATAGAGGCAGGGCGTTTGCCTTGCATGCAGAAGGATGGTGGTTCGAATCCCGGCATCTCATATAGTTCACTGAGCCTATCAGGAATGATTTCTGAGCATAGAGCCGGAAGTAACCCCTGAGCACTGCCGGGTGTGACCCCTCAAAAAAATTAATATGCAGGTCAGACTGATAGCACAGTGGTAGGGCATTTGTCTTGCACCCAGCCAGGTCAATCCATCCAGGTTTGATTTCCAGCATCCCATGTGATCCCCCAAGTCGGCAAGGAGTAATTTCAGAGTGCAGAGCCAGTAGTAACCCTCAAGGGCTGCCAGGTAAGGCCACCCCCCATAAAGAAATCAAAATGCCAAATCCAATCAATGTCATAACAAAATTTAGCCTTGAGTGCTCACTTTTGTGTTCCTTTTTAATTCTCTTTGTCACTTTACTTGATAATGTGGATCAATATTTTCATCCCACAGTTTATGCTGAAGCCTGGACCATGTTTGTGATGTGATGGTATTCAGAGATGAACCCTTTGTAAGGTAATTACTTTTAGATGAGGTCACGAGGGTGAAGATTTGGCTCACAGAAATTAGAACCCCCTTATAAGAAGAGACACAGGAAAGGAATCTCATAAATTCTCTCTGACATGTGAGGATATATTAAGAAATACAAAGTTGTCTATGACCTAGGAAGAAAGTGCTCACCAAACACCAACTAAGCTGGCACCTAATCTTGAATAATCGGGTACCAATTGCCAATACTTCAAGAAGCAAATTTTTGTTATTAAAATTCACCAGTTTGGTGCTCGAGCAATAGGACAGCTGTAGGACGTTTGCCTTGTCTTGGATATGACCGACCCAGGAACAACCTGGGTTTGATTTTAAATTACTCCAATTGGGCTAGCACAATAACACAGTGGGTAGGGCATTTGCCTTACCTGGGTTCAATCCCCGGCATCTCATATGACCCCTGAGCCTTCCAGGAGCAATTTCTGAGCTATTTCAGGAGTAATCCCTGAGAGCTGCTCCATGTGTCCCCAAAACAAACAAAAAGTCTATAAATAAAATAAAATAAAACTCCTAGTTTAAGATATTTTATTATGACAGTATAAATATACTAGTAAGCCTGATTTGGCCTAACAGCCACTAACAAGACTAGCATTAATTTTTATTTAGGGATATTATATAAACAACAAAAATTTTATTTTTTTGTTTTATTTTTATAAATAATATTTATTTAAACACCATGTTTACAAACATGAACAAAAAAGAACACCCCTGGGCCCGGAGAGATAGCACAGCGGCGTTTACCTTGCAAGCAGCCGATCTTGGTTCGAATCCCGGTGTCCCATCCCCGTGCCTGCCAGGAGCTATTTCTGAGCAGACAGCCAGGAATAACCCCTGAGCACCACTGGGTGTGGCCCAAAAACCAAAAAAAAAAAAACAAAAAAAAAAAACAAAAAAAAAACCCACCCCTATTACCAGTGCAACATTCCCATCACCAATGCCCCATTTCCCCCTACCCCACACCTGTATTTGAGACAGTTATTTCTCTAATTGCACTCACCACTTTTTGTGGTGAGATTCATATGGTGAGCAAGTCCTCCGGTCTTCATCAGTGGGAATTATGTCAATAATGTTTTATATTTTTCTTAATTATAGATGAGTGATTAGATGAGTGAGACTATTCTGCATCTATTTCTCTCCCTCTGACTTATTTCACTCAGCATAATAGATTCCATGTACATCCACGTATAGGAGAATTTCATGACTTCATCTCTCCTGATGGTTGCATAATATTACATTGTGTAGATGTACCAGAGTTTCTTTAGCCATCCATCATTTGAAGGGCATCTTGATTGTTTCCAGGGTCTGGCTATTGTAAATAGCATTGTAATGAATATAGGTATGAGAAACAGATTTTTGTATTGCATTTTTGAGTTCCTAAGGTATATCCCTAGGATGGGTATAGCTGAATCATATGAGAGTTGAATTTCCAGTTTTTTGAGGAATCTCCATCTTGTTTTCCATAAAGGCTGGACTAGACAGCATTCCTGCTAGCAGTGAATGAGAGTTCCTTTCTCCCCACATCCCTGCCAGCACTGATTGTTCTTGTTCTTTGTGATGTCTGCCAGTCTCTGTGGCATGAGATAGTATCTCATTGTTGTTTTGATTTGCATCTCCTTGATTAGTGATGTGCAATGTTTTTTCATGTGCCTTCTAACCATTTGTATTTCTTCTTTGAGAAATTGTTCATTTCTTCTCCCCAACTTTGAAGGGGATGTTTATTTTTCTTGTTAAGTTCTGTAGCTTGTTTATCTTCAATATTCGCCACTTATCTGATAGGTATTGAGTGAATAGCTTCTCCCATTCTGTGGGTAGCTTTTATATTCTAGGCATTATTTCGTTTGAGGTGCAGAAGCTTCTCAGCTTAATATAGTCCCCTCTCTGTTTATCTCTGACTCCACTTGTTTGGAGAGTGCTGTTTTCTCCTTGAATGTGATTTTAGTCTCAATGTCTTAAGTGTTTTATTTATTTATTTATTTATTTATTTATTTATTTTTACCAATGTGTTGTTCTATATACCTTTTAGTTTTGGATCTTTTATCAAGGTCTTTAATCCATTTGGATTTGACCTTTGTGCAGGGTGTTAGATGGAGATCTGAGTTCGTTTTTTTTTTTTTGTTTTTTTTTTTGTTGTTTTTTTTTTGCAAGTGGCTGACCAGTTATCCCAACACCACTTGTTGAAGAGGCTTTCCTTGCTCCATTTTACATTTATTGCCCCCTTATCAAAGATTAGTTGATTGTATGTCTGGGGAACATTCTCTGAATACTCTAGTCTATTCCAATGATCTGAGGATCTGTCTTTTTTCCCATGCCATGCTGTTTTAAAGACTAGCTTTGTAATACAATTTAAAGGTGGGGAAAGTGATGCCTTCCATATTTCTTTCCCCAAGGGTAGCTCTAGCTATTCATGGGTGTTTGTTGTTCTAGATGAATTTCATGAGTGTTTGATCCACTTCTTCAAAGAATGCCATGGGTATCTTTAGAGGAACAATCTATACAATGCTTTAGGGAGTATTGATATTTTAATGATGTTGATACTGCCAATCCATGAGCAGGGTATGTGTCTCAATTTTCATGTGTCTTCTTTTATTTTTTGAAGCAGTGTTTTGTTGTTTTCTTTGTATAGGTCCTTCACATCTTTAGTTAAGTTTATTCCAAGATATTTGAGTTTGTGGAACACTAATGTGAATGGGATTGATGATTTACATCTTTTGAGGTGCCTACAATTTGAGAATTGAGAGGGTTTTGGTGAGACTGATGAGAGATTTCTATTAATAATAGGGGAGCTTATGGAGTCATTAGTCAGTGGTAGTGTCTTCTTTGCCAGTATGTGGAAGTCCTAGGTGTTATCCCATTTCTTATATCCTATTGACATATTTACTAATATGTATATGTCCATATCCCTTAGTGCTCTGGGGCTTTTCATGATTCCTTTCAGTGGTGTTCAGATGACCTTCTAGTGCTAGGGGACTAACTGTGATCAGCAGCATGTAGTACCCAACTCCTATGTTATCTGGCCCTTAGGAAATTAAAAAAATTACATGTTTATAATTGTTACTCTGAATTAGACTTCTTGTAACATAAAATGCATTAAAATAAAGATCAAGGAACCAAAGAAATAATAGATTAAACTTAATACTTATCTCACAGGTATCTGACTAGTGTTCAAATCCTGACATTTCATATGGTTTCCAAGGCATTGCCAAAAGTAATTCTTGGGTACAGAGCTAAGAGGAAGCCATGAGTACTGTTAAGTGTGGCCCAAATAAACTAAAAATAATAAAAATTAAAAGGATGAAATAAAAATGTATTAGATATTGAGCTACAAATTTAGAATAAGATAGTTGGAAAACTGAGTTACTTTCACACCATTAAAATTATTGCATATAGAATAATTTATTCTTGAAAGAAATTGTGAGTAGAAAAGTTGCCATGCTATGGATTCTATAAAACTTTTAATGCATTAAGAACATTTCACGGGGCCGGGTAGGTGGCGCTGGAGGTAAGGTGTCTGCCTTGCAAGCGCTAGCCAAGGAAGGACCGCGGTTCGATCCCCCGGTGTCCCATATGGTCCCTCCAAGCCAGGGGCGATTTCTGATCGCATAGCCAGGAGTAACCCCTGAGCGTCAAATGGGTGTGGCCCAAAAACCAAAAAAAAAAAAAAAAAAAAAAAAAGAAGAAGAACATTTCACAGATGTTGATTGCTATTATCACTTGGAAAAACATTGTGATTAGCTCATAAGATATATATTGTTATTTAAATCCCCAAATACTAGTATAAATAAATAACAAATGCAAATACAAAATACCAAAAAGGTACCTTACCATTATATTTTATTATCTAAGGTACTGTAAAAGGCTTAATGTAGATATCTGTGTACATAATATGTGTGTATCTGCAATTGGGCTTACATAAGATAGAAACCCAAAATGCCTTTTATTTCATTGAAAAAAAAAAACCTAGTGATGCCATTTGAAGAGTGCAAACAAGAAAAAACAAAAGCAATGCCTTCAGCTTGAATACTCTGGTACTTTGTTGTCTGTTTTTTTAACCACCCAGCCCTTTTTCTGACTGCCAGCAAATAAAAATGATTTAGGACCAAGAAGGCTCGAAACAATCTTTAAGTCAAGTAGTATATAAAAGCAATTATTGAGGGTAACATGTTCTATGCTATGTGGAGAAAGTATATAAAAATGTCAAAATAGTAGCAATAAAAAGGCTATAAACTTCATCCTCGTGTCCAGTCAGGAAATAAAAGATTTTTGTACAGGCGGTGCTTTAAAAAAGTGTGTTATGAGTTAAAGTCATTGTAAGATCAGGTCATTACTATTTTCCAGAAAGGATATGAGTGTATGGAGGTGGGAAGAAGAGAAAATATACAGGGCATAAAAAGTAGCGGTTCTAGAACTTCAAGTTTTATTGTTCATGGGTTTTTCTTGAGGAAAGTTTTCATGAGAAAAGACAAGTTTCTGTCATGTAGGCCAGCTCTGGGCAAAATGCCAGTTCAGTCATACATCTTTAGCATCTTTACCTTTGTCTCCTCCTTCTGAGACTTGTTCCTTATGAATCACACCTGAACCTGCCTTCCCAAATGGACCCATCCGTTTCTGCCAGTGCTCATCTGTCCTCACTCCATTTTTCATTCTTGCCAATTGCATAAACAAGTAAGCTGACATATTTCTCTCTGAGAAATGGCAAATCTAGAAGACATTTTCTTTTAATGCCTTGTGCCCCAAACAAAATGGCACAGATATTTTTGGCAAGGCCAACAGAGGAAAACATTGTAGATAAACCTTTGCAATTTCTCAAATTAAACCCTTATCCTTAAACCCTTTGTAATTCAACCAAGAACAGGCTTATATTTTCCTCCCTCATTCACCAGGAAAATCTAATAAGAAACAATGTGATTCTATCTGCTTGATGCCTTCCTGGGCAGGTATGTTGGGTAGAGATAGCACAGGGGTTAAGAAGATTGCATTGTTTATGGTTTAGTATTTTTGTTTTTTGTTTTTGTTTGTTTGTTTTTCTTTTTGTTGCTGTTTGGATTAGTTTCCAGGCACACCCAGCAGTGACTTACTCTTTGCTCTGCACTCAGGGGTTATTTCTGCCAGGTTGGAGGACCATATGGAATTCAAGGGATCAAACCAGAGTGGGCTGTATATAAGACAAGTGCCCTACCTGTTGTACTATTACTCTTCCCTTTATTGATCTCAGAATCCTCAGAAGCAGATGAAGTTCTCTCAAGCACCACCAAGATTGATCCGTGAGCACAGAATCAGGAGTAAACTCTGAGCACTTATGAGTGCAAATCTCCTCTCTACCACACACACACACACACACACACACACACACACACACACACAAACTTAAAGTTTAATGCATTAAGTCATTGGGTTTAAATAGAAATGTTAACAATGTGATAGTTTCCTATGCTAAATTACAAATCAGTGTAAGAATATTGTTTTAAACTAATATCCATTCATTCTCAACCGAGTTTCTGCTTAGATTCTTACAAGATGTCAGTCCGATTGGGATCTCTTTTGTTTTTTGATTTTTTTTTTTTGCTATTGTTGTTTTAGGGCCACATCTGGTGATGCTCAGGGGTTACTCCTGGCTATGCGCTCAGAAATAGCTCCTGGCTTGGGGGACCATATGGGACTCCAGGGAATAGAATTGAAGTGCTAGCTTGGGCAAGGTAGGCACCTTACCAATTGTGCCACTTCTCCAGCCCCTAAATGGGGTCTCTTTTGAAGTCTCTGGAGAACAATTCTTTCCCAACTCATTCATGTTGGTAAATATCTGTTACTTATGGTTATAAAGGCAGAGACATCCACTTATGTTCATCATTTTTGGAACTCCATCAGTCTAGACACAAATCTCAGATTCTTGCTCTAGGGTTATCTCCATTCCTACTATATACCGTATTCTTATTTATTTATTTATTTATTTATTTATTTATTTATTTAGCTTTTTGGGCCACACCCTGTGATGCTCAGGGGTTACTCCAGGCCATGCACTCAGAAATCGCTCCTGGCTTGGGGGACCATACGGGATGCCAGGGGATCAAACCGCAGTCCGTCTTAGGTTAGTGTGTGCAAGGCAAACGCCCTACTACTTGTGTCACTGTTCTGGCTTCTACCCTCATTTATTATGTTTCTAATCACCCTGACTTCCCCCTTCTTCCACTAGACAGAAAATTCCCTGTCATTTAAGGGCTCTTGTGACTAGATTGGTCCATCAGAGTAACCTGCTTTCTTAGGTCAGGGGAGTCATGTCCTGTTATATACATCCTGTTACATCTAGAACATTCTGTTTTGTCATGTAAGATTACAGATATACAGGAGCATCTGGCAGAAAATCTATTGGACTTTCTTCAAATTCTGTCAACCAGATCTTTTAGAAATGTGCTAATAGCGCTTCTATAGTAGACTTCAGTTTTACCTGTAAAAAATTATTTATGTTTGTGTTAGCTGTATCTAATAGAAAAATAATGTGTTAGGGCAGAGGTTATTTTTCAATAAATTTCAATGAAGAGAAGTGGCTGAGACAAAAAAAAGTCAGATATAAAGAAGATTCAAATTTCATTGTGTCTAAGTAGGCAATAAAGAGAAAAGTTGCATTTTGATAGGCACTCAGAATTCAGACCATGAATAGCAAATAATAAAAAATTGAAAAATGGAGTAAAAGTGAAACTTGAAAGGCACACATGATCCATTGGGCTCTGAAACTAAAATGTATTCCAGGTAAAATCTGCAAAGTTGGAGTTTTTCAGGGAAAACATTGCCAGAGCTGATAAGAAAAAAGATTTCAGGGAATATCTCTGTGGCACTAAAAGCACTATTCTTGAAGGGGTCATGGGTGGACTTAATGGGCCACATCCTCATCCTGCCCCGGATTAAAATCCATCGCATAATGCTAAACTTCACCCCAGCACAGTTGGCTCTCCAACCCTGACCCCATTTTCTGAAATAATTGGCAAGTATCGTGTATATTTAAAAAGTGTATGGCATATAGTTTAACAGACATATATTTTGTAAAATAATTACTCCAACTGGGCCATAGCAATAGCACAATGGGTAGGGCATTTGCCTTGCCCACAATCAACCTGGGTTCAATCTCTGATATCCCCTATGATCCCTCGAGCCTGCCAGAAGTGATTTCTGAGTGCAGAGCCAGGAGTAACCCTTGAGTGCCGCCTGTGTGATCCAAAAATCAAAAATCAAAACAAAAAAAAATACTTACCCAATTAGGTTAATTTATATCTTCTGAATTTTCAAACTGAGTTATACAACCAAAAAGGAGCCAATTATCATCAAAAATCTGCCAAGTGTGACAGAGAAAGACAAACACTGCCTCATCTCACCTTTATGTAGAATCTTTAAAAATAAGAAACTGGAAGTAGAATAGAAACTAGGGTAGAAGTGGAGCTAGAGAAATGGGAAAGTTTCACCTCACCAGGGCTCACATAATTATTTTTGAAAGGTGCTGTAATAATGTTAGTTTCTTAGCAAGCTTACACACAGTACAGATTTATTAACCACATGCTATTTATTAGATCCTTGCAATTTATTACTCCTGTAATTATGATATACCCTGTATTTAGTTGTTTATTCATTCTTGGACAGAATTGGACCACGCATTGTGATCCTACTGTGCTCAGTAATGACCCTTGGTGGTGTGCAGGGATTCATATGTGGGGCCAGGGATGAATTGAGCAGTGACTACATGCAAGACAAGTGGCTTACTCCTGTACTATATCTCGTACCCTAAGACTGTAGTCCTTACCATGTCCTTCCCATTTCTCTTACTTCCCCAGCAGATAGCAGTAATTTTTATATTTTATGTTTTAGTTGGTTTTTGTTTTGTTTTGTTTTGGGGGGGCACACCCGGTGACTCTCAGGGGTTACTATTGGCTATGTGCTCAGAAATTGCTCCTGACTAGGGGGACTATATGGAATGCTGGGGTATCAAACCAGGTCTGTCCTGGGTCTGCAGAGTGCAAGGCTAATGTGTATTGCCTCCCTTTAGTTGAATAACTAAGTATGCAACTCCAGAAGGGTTGCAGAAGGAATGCATTCCAATGGGATAGATCTTTGCAGTAAGCTATTTGATAGCTATTGCACTACTTTATATATTCCTTATTTGTTTTAAGGTGTTTAAAATGAGAAATGAGAGAATATACCTTGTTAAATTTATACATCTGGCTTATTAAATTTAGAAGAATTTTACACAAATTATAAATATCTTGCATGCTAGATTGGTAAATTAGGTACTTGAAATATTTAAGAGAAGCAGTTTATCAATTTGGAAATGATCATTTAAAATCATTTTTTTAAATCTAGTTAATAAAGTCGCTTAAAATGTGAACATGAAAGTGATTCAATCCATCAGACTTATAAGCTAATCAAGCATTAATTAAACACTACATTTAAGAATTCAAAATTGTAACACAATATTAGATCTGCAGGTTCAGTAAATAAAATGTGTGACTTAAAAGTAAGGACTTATAAGGTGAGGCTATAAAATTAGTTTATTTATCAATTAAATATTAAACAAACAAGGAACTATAAATATACTCTTCTATGTATAAAAGCACTTTTGGGGTACTTACAACTCAATTATAATTATTAGACTTTGATGAACAAAGTGGCAAATGGAAATCAATCATACTAGCTACTATTTATTATGTTCCAATTATAGTTCTTTAATATGTACCAAGTTATTATATTGTATTTGAAGATAGAATCTAATATTATAAAATTACCTAGTTCATTATGAGCATGTTGAACTGAGCTGATGGTATTTGTAAATCTAAAAACATTTCACATTTTAGTTGGAATTCCATTGGTCACAGTAGCAAAATACTAGAGTCAAATCTTGCAACAACAACAACAACTACTACTACTATTGATGATGATAAGGATGCTACTACTGTGTTTCCTCGAAAATAAAGCATCCTCTAAAAATAAGACCTATTTATAGGTTTCCTTCTGGGGGGCATATAAGGCATTCCCAAATATAAACCACCCTAGGCTTTGTCTAGAAATCAAAACTGATTTACAGTAAACTGGTTGTTAGGGCTGCACAGACTGACATCTAGCAACCAGTGACATTACATGGAGTCCTGATGCTATACCATATACAGGTAATAAACTTTCTTTATTTTCATTTAACAATTAAAGTATACTATATTTTTCTTCGTGGGAAAATAAGGCATCCCTGAAAATAAGACCTAGCGTATCTTTGGGTGCAAAAATTAACATGAGATACTGTCTTGTTGTTGTTGTTTTTTGTTTTTTGTTTTTTGTTTTTTTTGGTTTTGGGCCACACCCGGGGGTGCTCAGGGGTTACTCCCGGCTGTCTTCTCAGAAATAGCTCCTGGCAGGCACGGGGGACCATATGGGACACCAAGATTCGAACCAACCACCTTTGGTCCTGGATTGGCTGCTTGCAAGGCAAACGCCGCTGTGCTATCTCTCCGGGCCCGATACTGTCTTGTTTTCAGAGAAACAGGGTACTAGTACTATAAGTAAGAACAAAGAAAAAAATTTTATGGTTCAAGTTATTTACAAAGGTCACTATGGTATGGATGGGTGTGAGAGGGTATGCAGACCTTGACTTGTCACTCTGCCAGCCTCCTATAGATTAACTATATTTTTAACAAAAAGTAGATGTCAAATTTATCCAAGAGTATCATTCTACTCAAGAACCTATAATAAGAGACTGATACAGGGATTTAAAAAAAGGAACTGTAATAAAACAAAGTCCCTGAGCTAGAAGCATAGTACAAGAAATAAGGCACTTGGACTTGCATATTGTGACTTTGTTCAATTCCTAGACAGCCCTGTCACTACTAGGAATCACTTCTGAGCACAGAGCTAAGAATAGCCCCTGCATACTTCAGAATATGGCCCTCAAAACCCCAAGACAAATATATTTTTTGAACCTGATAATGCTAGCATGTGGACTCAGAGGAAAATAGAAGGCATAGCTTTACCCTAATTGTCTTCTTCTTGACATTCAATAGGTATGGCATAGTGAGTATATCCATCTTCACTTTTGTAGTGTGTGACATAGAATGGAGACAGATTCCTTACATTGTGTATAGCAATTGGCAGAAAGTAGAGTAAGTGGAGGTTCAAATAAAATGCTGGTCAAGATCCCTAGGCCCTGTAAGGAGACCCAACATCAGTGCCATTAGTATTTGAGGATGTTCTTAATGGTGTGTTTTCCCCATAGCCCACAATAACTGATAATTTTGGTTTGTTTCTTTGAAACAATTTTATTTAGGTTTACAAAAATGTGAAAAAGTAGATTTTCAGCAATACAATGTTCCTAGTTGGAACCTATTCCATTGTCAACATTCCTCTACTAATATTTCAAGTTTCCCTCACATCCTATCTCCTCATTTTGAATTTAATTACTATAATTAGGGTCATAGGTTTACAGTAGTGGTTAACTCTTCATTTGGATGTATACAGTTACTTCACCTACTACCACAAATTGTCCAAGGCCCTTGACCACTGCTCCTACATTACCAACAGTCCACCTTCTCATTTCCATTTTTCTTTGGTATTCTCATTTCTGTATAGGGTTTGATACATTGATACCTCAAATTTCCTTGTCTTCTTTTTCTATATGCCAAAAATAAGTGAGAACACCCAGTATTTGTTCCTTTTCCTCTGCCTTCATTTAATATGCCACTCCTCAGTTCCATCCAAATCACAGCAAAGTGCATGATTCACTCCTTCCTTGTGTTTGAATAGTATTTCATTTTGTATCTATGTCATATTTATGTCATTATCCATTCACCTGTAATTGACCATTTGGTTTGTTTCCACATCCCAGCTTATGTACTACATGCTTTGATGAATAGAGATATGCATATATCTTTGTAAATTGATGTTTTAGTTTTGGGGGTGTAGATGTCAAGGTGTGGGATCACTGTGACCATGTGGGATTTACATTCTTATTTCTATGTGATATTTTATATTTTTGTTTGCATGGGAGCCATATCCATTTGTGCTCAGAAATTATTCCTGACTATGTGCTCAGAGCTGATTCCTGGCAGCGCAGGTGACCATATGCATTGCTAGGGAGTGAATTAGTGCCAACTGCATGCAAGGCAAGTGTCTTAATTCCTGTCCTATCTCTTTAGTCTTGATCTTGTTTTCAAGCGGGAATGAGATAGAGTTGTCATTTATTCACTTAAATTAGTGCCTACTTTCGGTATATAACCAATCAGTTGTGTCAGTATTGCTCTTTAGGACAGTGGTTCAAATACACAATGCTGAAATTAAAGGCATTCAAGTTTAGTATATACCCTTTTTAAAGACTTAATCTGCACATGATCCATATTTTATGCTAAATTTGTGACTAATATATGTTACTAAAATTGATTGCCTTTTTTCCTTTTGGTTTCTGAGTCATTCCTGGCCATGTATAGGGAACACATGGTACCAACTGTCGAAATTGAACCCAGGCATTCAGCATGCGAGATATGTTTTCTGACTCACTGTTACCACATCGTAAAGTGTATTTCCGCTATCACCATTAGGCCAAAACACCATTGGTACCTGATACACAATTCTAAGTGAATATCACTGGTAAGTAAACAGAGCAAAAGCAAACATATGCTCTTTGCAGATATTAATGCCAAAAGCTAAACATCTCACAAGTTCAGCTAGAGCTCCATGCAGTCTTCCTACTGCCTGAATGGGGTTCTCAATATATTATTTTTGTGAAAATATCATGTAAATGTCAGATTATATGGCTAGAAGATCTCGGCTTATCTTAAATATTTAGATGTGTTTGCATTTCCTATCTGTTGGTATAAAGCTATTTACTATCAATGAAGGGAAAGCAGTCAGACTGTCTGGCTGCATATGACCTCTAGTGACCAGTTATTTTCTAGCTATGTTTGTCCATATGGCTAATATATGTGTGTGAATTATATAACATATACATTACATAAAATACACTTCACATATTTATTTGAATTAAGTCAACTACTTTTTATTTAATTTTCATTTTTATTGAGATAATATGACTTACATAACACTGTTAGTGATACCTTTTTGATGCATCATTCCAATGCCACCACACTCATTACCAGAGTGTCTGCTTTGCTCGATTAATGTCCCAGGGAGTCCTTGCACTTCTCCCACTCAAGTTAAGTTCTGTAGAAAAAAATTTCTAGTTCTATTGCTTTGGATCAGTTTTGTTCCCTTACTATGTTTCTTTATATCCCACATATGAGAGAAATCTTTTGACTGTGGAGGTAGTGTTAACTACACACATACAGATGAAAAGAGCTACATTCCTGACATTCTGCAAAATTTTAAAGCAATGGCTAGTTGATAACAATCTTTCAAAACTATATATTTTATAAATATATCAATAAAAATGTAATGTTTAAATGATTTTTATGCTAATTCATTTTAGAATTTTCATTGAACAAAATTTTACATTAAATTCTACAAAAATACAAATAAGTAAGAATGGGGAGAGAATACAAAACAAATTAAAAAATATGAATGGGCCTATAAAAGGACAAAAGCAGATTATACTACTAAGATTACATACACAATTATATCTGACATTTTTGTAATTATATGTGATCAATAAGATTATTTTTGTTTGCTTATTTTGTTTTTGGACCACATTAACCATGCTCAGGACATTATTAAACACTGGACTCTTGCATGCAAAGCAAAACTATATATGCTATCTTCTTAGCCCTTAATATTATTATGAGAAATTTTCCTTTTAAAGTTATCAAAAAACATCATAATTATAGGAGTTATATGCCCCCCCAATAAGGTTCAATCATTTTACTTAGATTATTTTACCCTTATTTTAATAAGGATATTAAAATATTTAAATAAAGATATTCCAAACAAGTTAAGTAAATAAAGGCTTAACTAAAAACAGTAGAAAAGAAGAGAAGGAGGAAGAGGAGAAAGAAGAGCTAGAATAAGAAGTAGAAGAGGGGGGGGCCGGGCGGTGGCGCTGGAGGTAAAGTGCCTGCCTTGCCTGCGCTAGCCTAGGACGGACCGCGGTTCGATCCTCCGGCGTCCCATATGGTCCCCCAAGAAGCCAGGAGCAACTTCTGAGCGCATAGCCAGGAGTAACCCCTGAGCGTCACAGGGTGTGGCCCAAAAATCCAAAAAAAAAAAAAAAAAAAGTAGAAGAGGAAGAGGCAGAACAAAAAAGAACAAGGAAGAGGAAGAAGAGGAAGTAGAAAAGGAAGAAAAAAGAATAAGAAGAAAAGGAGATAAAAGAACAAGAAGAAGAAAGAAGAAGAGAAAGAGGGGGAGAAGGAGGAGGAGAAACAAATTTTTATAGTGAGATTGCTGACAAACAACAACTCTTGAACATTCAAGCTCAAGATCTTTCACTGTCTTAACCTGAGAAGACACTGAGAATAGTGGTGAAGAAGTCCAAGATCTGGGCATTTCTGTATAATATGGGACTCATTCAATAAGTGATCTTTGCTCTTTGTTTCCCTGTTATATTGACCAAACTTTGTAAAATGTGTGTCTCTAGGGCCAGAGAGAAAGAACAGGATTGAGGAGTTTGCCTTGCCTGAGTCCAATCCTGGTTCAATCTCCAGCACTGTGTGTGGTTGTTTTTCCAAGCATTGCCAGAAGTTACCCCAGAACACAGAGCCAGTAGTAAGCTTTGAGCACCACTGGTAGTGGCCCAACACAATCTACCCACAATAAATAGGTAAAATATGAACCACTTGTTTAAGCCCTAGTCTCTTATTTTATGGTTGGGGAGCGGGCATTTCCCCAACTATTGTGGGTCTTACTGGTGATTTTCAAGTTAAGTAGGCTGGAGATTGATATAGGCTTAAAGTCTTAAGATGTGGCGCTTCTTGGGTCCTGTGATTTCGGGGATACCCAAATCATACTGGCGATGCTGGGAACCTCTAGGGCCATTTGCATTAGTTCTTTGAGATCTCCAGAGCTGCACCTGGCAATGCTCAGGGGATCGTGTGTTACTGAGGATTTAACTTATGTACTATAATTGCCTTACTATTTCCCTGCCCCTAGGTTGCATAGATTTTAAAATATTGTTTTTAAATAATTTCTTTGATTTATTATCAATGTATGTCTGATTTGTTGCCTACTTCATATGTCTATATACTAGAGTCAATCACATAAAATGTAGCAGATTATAAGGGGTTGTGAGTGGAAAAAGTTTAAGAAATCTTTAAAAAGTTGAGACCCCTTCCTTGCCCAATCCATTTTTTTATTTCAACATATGTTTTCGAGGAACTGGAGAGATAGCACAGAAGTAGGGTGTTTTCATTGCATGTGGCCAACCTGGGAGAGACTTGGTTTGATTCCCAGCATCCCATATGATACCACAGCCTGCCAGGGGCGATTTCTGAGTGCAGAGCCAAGAGTAGCCCCTGAACATGGCTTGGTATGGCTCAAAAACCAATCATCAATCAATCAATCAATCAATAAAGTTTAAAAAAAAACAACCATATGCTTTTAAGTGTGTCAGGCCTGTGCATCAAGTACTAAAGACTTTCACTACTAAAAACGCTTCCTCCTCCTTTATTTTTTACTGACATTTCCCTCAACAAATCAGACACACGGGTAATCAATTTCATGTCTGCTTAACAGATAAACTGAATGGATGCTTATGCCAACCCTTGGTTGAACAGTTTCAAGATGTCATGGTGCTCAGCGCCTTTCTGTCTCTATCTGCTTACAGTGGCAGAAGATCCTTAAGATTCCCAGTCTTCATCACAATATTATGGTCAAAACAATGAAAGAGAGCATCTTCCAGAGCATTCATAATCATGTTATTCATCTCAAAATAATTTTCTATTTGACACAGTTTGAATCAGATGCCTATTCCAACCACTCTCACTAAAGATCATCCCAAGAGTGGCTGTAAAAACATTGCCAACTGCAAAGTTGAGTATCTCTGGTCCCATTTTTTGCTTATTTTTTTTATATCTTTATTTAAACACCTTGATTACAAACATGATTGTGCTTGAGTTTCAGTCATAATTTTTGAAGGACATAGAGAGACTCAATGCTAAGGAGATGCCTCATGATGCCTATTTTAAAGTCAATTCTCCCAAGAGAAATACATACTTCAGATTTCCCGAAACAACACTTGGAGACTCACTCTTAAGGTATACCATTTATCCATGCAACGGACCTTGGGTTAGACCACCATCAAAATGGTACACTCAAATTCCCTCTGTAAATCTTATTTATTAAAAAGGGATCTTTTGATACAATAACTAAGGAGACACCCCTTTTGCAATGCTAACTTTTTGTTTTTATTGGGAGGGTTGGGTCACACCTGGAGGCAGCACTCAGGGGTTACTCCTGGCTCTGTGCTCAGAAATCACTCTGGCAGGCTCTGGCACCATATGGGATGCCGGGGATCAAACCCAGGTCCATCCCAGGTTGGTGGCATGCAAGCAAATGCCCAATTTCTGTGTTATCACTCCACCCACCCCCAATTTTTGTTTTGTTTTTATAGATATTTAGGTTCCATACTATCTTGGAGTTGTCCTATTTTCCTCTGGAGCATAAAATATGTTCTAATTTTCTTTGTTCCTCAATATATTTATGTATTTTACAGATTTCACTGACTTTTTTAAGGTCACATGTCAGTTAGGTTATTAGTTTTAGATTTTAAAATGTGAATGTCCTTAAACACTACCCAAAATTAGTCCAAAATAGTTTTGCTGTAAAGACAATTCTACCTCCAATATGGGCAAAGACATGGGATCATATATTACTGATTATGCAGCCCAAAAAAATTGGAGATGGAACTGGCACTGTGACTTCTACAATTTTCACAATTATTCCATTTGTTTTGTCATATTATTCTATCATGATCCTATAAGGAATTTTATGCAAAGTATTCTTAGAACCAAATTTTATAACAACATTAAAATATAGACCAGTGTTTCAAAGTCACAGGTAAGTCAAATGTCGGTTCCAACTGTCAACAATACCTCTCAATTTGGACTTCCTAAGGGAAAGTGGTTACCTTATTAATAATGTCATTTGTATTCTCTTTTTGTTTCTGTTAGTAAGACAAAATGCATTTTCTTTATTAATGCTAAACCCATAAACTTTATGCAGAGTACTTGCCACTATTATCTTCCCATTCCTATAAACATTCATCTGGGAAAGATTAAATTCAACTCAGTAAATGTTTATTCAGCTCATAATAAATGCAAGACTTTCTGCTAGGCACTGGATGATGACAAATTTGTCTTAAATTGTCACTGTGGTGACTAGTTGTTATTTTAATTTCTTCATCATAGAGGAATTTATGTATTAACTATTCATGTCCTACGTTTACATTTTACTGTCAATTTTCCATTACTTCAAATTTTGCAAAAGAGCTCCCAAATTGCCACAATACATTTTTGGAGGTTAATCTTCACTGCAATTCCTTTCTTGTTTGCATTGTGAATATTATTTTAGAATCCACGCATTATATATTGGAATATAAAATGCAACTCTTTAAGAAGTTCATTATTCATATTCTGAAGTCATTCTATTGTTATTGTGACAAAAGAACATTGGAAATTCACAAATGTAAGTATGTGTTTTGAGAGGAAAAACTGTTTATACTTGCCTTAGAGCTAACATGATAATTTAGTAGGCGTTAACAGTAGTGGAGCCTTATCAGAAAATCAATCAGAGATGTATTTTAATACTGGAACTTGGTGCAATTCTGTACTATTGGACCTGGATTAAAAAAAAAAAAGATAAAGGTCACAACTCATCTTTGAATTGAGTTTTGAATTGACTCTCATTGCCATCTTCATATATTTGCCACTTGTGATCCACTTCAATTTTCCCCAAATCGATTCTTTAAGGGCTTTTCATGTTATGTTCTCTATGTGTTTCATTTCTCATTGAAAACAAAGTCTGTATCACACTTGATCACAGGGGTGATGAGATAACACTTTTTACTTTAATTTTCAAAGTGGTTACACATTAGCTGGGAGTAAATCAGTAGATTTAGAAGAAATAATAGTGAGGTTTGCAGTGTTTGTGGTAAAACAAACCTAGGATTATCTCTTCTGGCCTCATATTTAACCTCTGTAAGTCTTCATTTGCCTATAGAGAGAGGAACTATATCAATAATACTTTCCACAAATACATGCCTGTGAGGATTAAATGATAGCCTACATGTAAAATTTATTGTCATAACTTTCAGCAATTCCATTCAAATATTTACTCAAGAGAAATATAAACATATTCATGCACCCCAAACCTACACACAATGATTTGTAAGGAGTTTTAAAATCCATTACTGAAAAATACTGGGAGTGATCCAAATGTCTATCAACCATTGAATAACTAAACAGAATGTGGTTCATCTCTATTAGAAAATTCAACAATAAAAAATAAACATTTGATACTATTATGCAGATTTACCTCAAAAATAACTACATTGAGTGCAAGAAATCAACACCTTACTTATATATGATTCTTAACTGGCAAAATTATAAATACTTGTTATTTGCTTGAGACTAGGAGTACAGGTAGAAGAGTGACCACAAAAAGGTAAAGTAAATCTATTTGAATAATAAAATATTTTATATTTTGAGTAGGGATAGCACACAATTTTGTGTGTTTGTTAACATTCATAAAAATGGGCCAGGGAGATACTCAAAAGCCTGTTGTTCATGCTATGCAGGCAGAATTAATCCCTGATATTACACTGTCCTCAGAGCACCACAGGGAGCAATCCCTCAAGTACCAAACCACAAAGAATTAATTCCAAGCATTGCCTGGGAAAACGCATCTATCCCTATTCATATAACTGTATAGTCAAACAATAAAATTTACTAAATGTCAATCATGCATCAATAGCCTTCCTTTCAAAAAATGTCTAATCATATCATTAAACATTGGTGAATTTTTGGAAAAACTCTTTTTTGTTTGTTTGCTTGTTTATTTGTCCTACTGCTGTGCTATCTCTATGGCCCCTGGAAAATCTTTTGAGCAGAAGAGAAGTCAAGTAATAAAGCATATGCCTAAAATACATAAGATTCCGAATTCAATGTTCACTCTTATAGAAAAAAAAAACACTTAATAAAACTGTGGGGGGAAAGAGATACTCATTCACTGAAGTTAGGAATATCAACCAGTCTAACATTTTTGGAAAATGTGAACACTTCTTAAGAAAACTAGGAATTGAGCTTCCATATGACCCAGCAGTTCCATTCCTGGCAATACACACCAATTGTCAAAAAGGACAATTCAGGAGAGACATCTGTACTCTTATGTTCATTGCAACACTTCTATCAATAGCCAAAATCTGGAAACAACCTAAATGTCCAAGAAAATAATGACTGAATAAAGAAACTATGGTACATACATGCCAATAACAAATACCACAAGAAAAGATGAAGCCATGCAATTTGTTGCTTCATGGATGAATCTGGAGAGTATTGTATTGAGTGAAATCAGTGAAATCAGAATAAAAGAATACTATTTTATTTGGGATATTAATAAATGTCCTAGGGGAATATAAAGTACCCAAATGCAATAGAAATAAAAAGCAGGAAAACTGTTCATTAGTAGGAAATTTGCCACAGTGTCAGGCACGGGGGTTGAGGATACATTAGGAAATAAAACATTAGGACAATTTTGGAGGGGGAATATGCTCACCAAAGTGGCAGGTTGAGTGAGAGAAGGGAAACTGAGGACATGGGTGGAGGCTAGTGGACACTGGTGAAAGATTGGTATTAGAACATTGTTCCATGAAACTCAATCTATCTTTACAACTGTCATTCACAGTCATTTAATAAAATAAAAATAAAAATTTAAGAAGAATCCACAAATGTTGCTGCTTCTATAGTGTCAATATTTCAACACAATAAGATGAAAGGTTTTAAGTAGCATGCTGCTAACTAGTAACCAACATTATAGATAATAATTTGATAACCAGAAATGTGTGGAATACTTAAAATGTTATATGCAACGCCAATTCTGAGCAAGGCCAGCTCAACAGAACTTGTGAAAAGTTATCAGGGTCCTTTTCTACTTGTCAGATTTGCACATCTAGGAATTTAATTTCTATCAGTTCACTCTGAGTTGACAAGGTTATAAAAGACTGATTTACATTAACTAATTTAAAAAGGCATTGATGTATAAAGATGGCATCACTCACCAACAGAATGTTAAGAGCCATGTGGATCAGCACAGTCCTGTGCTCAGGTTCTGGTATACACATCACATTTTCTATTGTACATCTCTAAAGGGGAAGCCTGATAAAACTTGGCTCCCTAAATGGGTAGGGGGTCAGTGCAAACAGTTAGACCTAAAGGATATATATAACCATAGTAAAAGCCAAGTCATCATTTCTTACTCACTAAAAAATGTGTTTTTGTTTTACTAAACAGTGCATAATAAAAAATAAAAACAGAATCATAATGGCAACTCTTTTCTGAAGATTCCATGCTCCCCATATTTCAATATTTTTTATATGATCCTCCATATGAGACAACAGTTGCTAGTAAAGGATTCCAGGGTAATGTATTGTGTGTGTGAGAGCCTGAGTTTAATTCTAGCACCTAATGGTCGCCTTCACACTCCTGGGGTTGCCTGTTGGCCTCAATATTTCATCACACTTAACCCCTGGGTATCTCTGGAGGCCCAGAGGAACATCACATCACCATAATACAGTGAATTCCAATCGCTTCTAGGGTATTGTGGATGGCATGTAACAATAACACATCTATCACTAGATGCCTTCAATGTTACAGATCTTTGTTTCATAGCTCTTTATTTTAAAGCTCCTGTAGGTACATTTCTTCAGGCTGACTGATGTTTTTTGGCAGCAGCCACAGAAATAGAAACCTCCAAGTCTGAGACAGACAGCACTCACAATCAACATTCCTCTTTTCACTGCTCTCCTCCTCTTAGTCTTGATGTTCACCATCTCCATTATTTGTCTCTTCCTGTCCATGCCATCTACCTTTTGGTTTATGTAAGAAAATTACACAAATAATTTATATATTATGTATTATATAAATATAAAATATATTATAAAATATATAATTATATATTATATAATGTTAATATAATGTTATAAAATATATGTAAATATGTATACTTATATATATGAAACATTGCCTCACCCCTTGCTATATCTATTTTCTCATTGTCCTCCATAAACTGAATTGTCATATGATATGACCTATATAAATGAGGTTTGGTAAAAATAAGTAGATTGCATATTATCTTGTACAAATTAGATTTTGTGAGACAAACAATCTAAGGTCTTAATAATCTTACTCTTCCATCTTCATTCCCCCATGACAATGCAATAAAATGAAACCTTTTCACACGGTGCATGGAGTGTCTCCGAGAATGGTTCCAAGTTTCCCTAGCACTGCTGTAGAATCTTTCTCACATGTAAATAAAATATATATACATACATACATACACACACATATATGCTGCAAATGGAGTCATTTGTACTAACTCCCATATCATGCAAATTGGCACGTAAGTTCTAACTTAGTTACAGTTTCAGCCTCTCCCAGGAATAGTATTTTAAATCAGCCCATTTGGAATTACTTGATAGGCATATATGACCATCTCCCTGCTAATTCCATACCCTTTCCCAAAGAAAGGTCACTCCCATCTATAATTCCTTGCTAGAACTTCCTCCTCCTGCTTCCTTAATGCTTACAAAAGCCTTTTGTCTTACAAATTTCCTTAGGCTCCTTTCTGTCTGCTAGCTGGTATGTTGTCTGATTCAGATATCAATGAATAAATCCCATAAGATCTTTAAATTTTATTCAGTTAAATTTTGGTTCTTAATACCCGTAACAGGAACACTTCCTTGATTACAATCATATCTATTTTTTCTGCCCTAAGCTTTTGCCTTTATTAAATTTGGGGCTTCTAAATCATCTTCATTTCATAATGAATGCACTGTTTCTACTGCAGGCACTTAATCTCATTCTTTTATGGGTCTCTTTTGCAAGTTAACAATCAAAGAAAGTTTTGGTGAACTGTTGCTTCTTAACACACCACCCCACAGCTTAGAAGTATAACATAGCAGGCATTTTATTATTAATTCTCCTGGTTTGGGAGGTGGATCAGGTTTATTTAAGAAACTTTTATTCCAGGATAGCTCAAGAAATTTTAGTCAAATGATGACCAAATCTCAAATATTCTGAATGTTTACCCCTCAGATGACTGTTTTGACTAGAAAAATGCAGTAAATTGGAAATTCAACTTCCAGAGGTTTCTAGCTCTAGATAGTTTTGGGATAGCTTTGGACTCCAAAGGCTTATGTTCCAAAAAAGAAAGCAAAGAAAGATCAATAATGCCACTTATGATTGTGCAGTTGATACTTATGTTAGAAACATATTATTGGCCTTCCACCTGTTTCTGAATAGAATTCCTGAAACTCTTGAGACCTGCTAGAACGAGACCAATGAAAGTGTTTTCTGTTATATTAATGAAGCAAAATGTGAAAGCACTGATGGAAAGCTCTACTTGCTCATGAAGCTAAATCTGTGATTCCATAGAGGGAAATTTCAATTCCTACTTCATGACCTCTGGTGAAGAAAAGGGGTGAGTGGAGATTGAGTTCAATTGCCAATCAATAATGACTTAATGAATGACCTAACTCCCAAAATACTGGTGAATACATAAAGATTTAAGAAAGAGCAAAATACCCAGAGAGAGTGTTTTCATCCTTGTATCATACTCCATTCTGTATCTCTTCATCAAGATGTTTATTTTATTTTATTAAGTTAAATTTTTTAAAATTTTTATTCCTGAAACCACTACCACAATTTACAGGGCAATATACCTGATGTAATGAAAATAAAAAGTCAAAGCTATAACAAATAAAAGACTTTAGGAATGTACATCTAATTGACACTACATTGCATTTATCAAGAGTTGCACTTTTGCAAACTGTGACTATGACAATTCTGTGTAAGGCTCGGTAGTCCAGATGCTGCTCTGACACAGAGAAATGAAGAGACAGTCACTCAGGCAAAAGTGGGTTCTTTATTCTGGCCGGTCAGGGTCCAATGCTCGTTCAGAACTGAACAGAGGCAAAGGACCACGTGGCTTTCTTTGTTCATCCTTATATACCATAAGAAGGGGAGGGGGGGAAAGGGGGGTAGGGATGACTTCCTTATAAGGTTATAACATTTGCTAAGGTAATATGAGTTCCTTATAAGGGCATGACATCTGCTAAGGTAATACGAGGTCCTTATAAGGGCATGACATTCACTAAGGTAATACGAGTTCCTTATAAGGGCATGACATCCGCTAAGGTAATATGAGTTCCTCTTTAGGACAAAAAGGGTTAGATACAAAAAGCAGGTATAAGCATAGAAAATTACAGAATTCTGGTTACAAAACCTGACCTTCAAGTTCTATGAACTACAGTAGTGGGGGGCTGGTGTAACTAGTTGTTGACTTCCCTTTTCACCTAAATAAGAAGCTGCAGTAAATTTTTTGACTATGGATCATTGCTCCTTCTACGGCAAATTTTTACAGTTCCTCTAATAGATTTGGGACGACTGTTTCAAAGTAACCTGCAGCTTTTCTGACAACACCTTGCTCACTCTCTCTCCTGCTAAGAACTGTAGCCCTTTGCTGTTGAGTTTTTAGAACCTTCTGCTACCTTAGCCACCACTTCCACCACCAGATCCATAATCACCTCCATGGACTGCCTGAGCTTCTGCCACTAAAACTACCCCTTTCATGGGTCCATAATTTGATTGCTGTTGTCCACTATAATTTCCAAAATCATTATAGTTGCCACCACCACCATAGTTACCACCAAGAAAATTTCCTCCTTCAGTGTAACCATCATATCCTCCACCACCTCCACCATATCTATCGCTTTGGTTTTTGTATTCTGTTTCTCCACCACCATACCCTCTTCTGCTACTATAGCCAGGACCTCCACCATAGTTGCCACCATCACTGCCAAATGCATTATATCCACCATCATCTTAACCATAACTACCTCTGCTGCCACCACCTCCACTACCATAGCCTCCTCTTACACCAAAGATTCCACCAAAGTTTCCTTCATCACCTCCAAAATTGCCTCCACAACCCATAAAGTTGCCAGATCTACCTCCATAACTTCTTTGCTATCCAGCAAACTGCATTTCTTATTTAGAAAGAGTCTTTTCACTTCACAATCATGCCCATTAATAGTGTGGTATTTCTGAACAATAATTTTAATGAGTGTATCATGATCATCAAAGCAAATCCTCTCTTTTTTTCACTTTGCTTGTCTTCCATAACTTCTTCTTTTTTTTTTTAAATATGGAACGCTTCACGAATTTGCATGTCATCCTTGCGCAGAGGCCATGCTAATCTTCTCTGTATCGTTCCAATTTTAGTATATGTGCTGCCGAAGCGAGCACGTCTTCCATAACTTCTATGGTTTCAATTTTGCTGTATTTTTCAAAGTAGACTCTCAAATTATATTTCTCTGTATCTTCTTTAATACCACCAACAAAAATTTTTTTCACTGTTAGGTGGGCACCAGGATATAAAGAATCCTCTCTAGAATACAGCTCTCTTTGCTTCCACTACTCGCCCATCAACCTTGTGTGGTTTAGCATGCATTGCTGCATCCACCTGATGTTTAAGACACAAAACAGTATGATTAAGT
Source organism: Suncus etruscus (assembly GCF_024139225.1). Classification (NCBI taxonomy): domain Eukaryota; kingdom Metazoa; phylum Chordata; class Mammalia; order Eulipotyphla; family Soricidae; genus Suncus; species Suncus etruscus. Next base: position 88,454,076 of record NC_064860.1, on the reverse strand, counting down.
CACAAAAGTAAAGCTCTGAAACATTTTGTTTAAGGATCTCTCATCACTACATAAGCTATAAATGTGCCCATTTCTCAAAATGTTCTCTTAAACTATCATCTATAGTTTCAAAACTCAAACTTCCGATAAACAGTTTTCTTAACTGTTCTGGTTCTTTTGAATCATGGCCTTCCTCTCCTCAGCAGCAGTGGTGACAGCCAAGTTGGGCTGGGGGCGACCAAGTGGTGGTTTTGTCTCCATTTTGAGACCAGTTTCACCTCTTCCAACTTGAGTTCAATATGGCACCCACGATGTTGGTTTTATATCCTTTTAGAACTGAAATGGTTCTGAGTGTTTCAGTAGCAGATTAATCAAACCCACATCAGGAACATAAGAAACTTTTATTTATAACAAGTTGAAGAGAAATATAAGCAACATGTACTTAATATTAGTATTTGACATGGAGTAGGAGTTTCTAGAGGAATTGAGCTAGAGGCTGTTGAAGGTGTGGTATGAACTGAAGTTCAGCAAAGACTTTGGTGGAGGCTATTGGTGATAGTGAAAGGTTATTGTTTCACAATGTGCCATAAATTTTAACTTTATTGCAAATGTCACCTTAACTACAATAATAACATAAAATTTAATTTTAAAGCATTTTTAATCTTGAGGGTACCCATGACAATTTTTGGGGGGGGGGGGCACTCCTGGTGGCACTCAGGGGTTACTCTTGGCTGTGCACTCAGAATTTGTTCTTGGCAGGCTCTGGGGACCATATGGGATGTCAGGAATTGAACCCAGGTCTGTCTTGGGTTGGCCACATGCAAGGCAAAAGCCCTACCTCTGTGCTATCTGTCTGGCCCCCCATGACAATTTTAAACAACTACATCAAACACTCCTAAATTCATAGAAAACAATAAACCACCATGAATAACCAAAGTAGTTCTTGGAAAAAAGAAGATGAAAAACACTTTTCCCAACTTCAAACTGTACTTACTATATAGTAGTAGTAATTTAAACAGCATGGTACTGGAACAAAGAAAAAAAATCTTATAAATGAAATAAAATAAAAAATCCAAACATATTTGTAATCATGTTCTTCAATAATGATATTTAAAAAATAAATAAATAAATTTAAAATCCAGAGACAGACCCTTAGCTCATGATCAGTTAATTTTTTATAAAGAAGTAAAATAAAATAAAGTGGAATAGAAAAGCCTTTTTAACAAGGGATGTTGAAAAACTGATCAGTCATATGCAGAAAAATGAACTCAGACCTCTTTCTGATGACATGCTCAGAAGTCAAATCAAGGATTAAAGACCTCAGTGTGAGGGAAACAGACATCTCTCCATGACAGCGAAACTAGAGACATCTTAAAAGATGAAATGCCACTGAGCAAGCAAGTGGAAGCAAACACAAACAAATAGAACTCCATTAAATTAAGAACTTTCTATACCTTAAAGGAAATGAAAACTAGAATACAGAGATAGCTCCCAGACAAACACTCATCACAAAGAACAACACCAACCAATGTTAGTGCAGATGCAGGGAAAAAGGGCCCTCACTCACTGCTATTGAGAATGTCAACTGAACCAGCCTTTTGGGGAACATAATATGGACATTTCTCTAAAAACTAGAATTAAGCTTTTAAACTCCCCATACTAAAAATGTACCATAAAGTCCCCAAAATATAATGGAGAAAAGACATCTGAACTCCCATGTTTGTTAAAACATTCAGAATAACCTCTAGAATCTGGAAACAATCCAAGTGCCCAGAACAAATGAGTGGATAAAAAACTATGGCACATTCTCACAATAAAATACTATGCAATTGTTAAGAAAAATGAAGTTGTGACATTAGCTTATTTACATATAGACTTGGAGAGCATCATTCTGAGTGAAATGAATCACTGGAGAGAGACTCATTGACTCATTGGAGAGAGACAATCAAATAACGATCGCACTCATTTGCAGGATATAAAAAGACATAGAAGAAAACAAAAATGAGGGGCATGAAGACTGGTCTATAGTAGGAAGCTTGCCACATGGGAAAGGGGGGAGTGCAGTTAGGCTAGGAAAGAAATCAGTATGGCAATGGTAGTGGGAAATTGTTGGTTTACTGGTCCTACCCTAATCAATATTCACATTCTGAGGGTGTGATCTAGTGATGGGATATTGGATTATTCCCTACTTGGTATTCCTCTTCCATCCTAGGCAGTGGCCTGATTCTTGTCAATCAAAGCAGGGATCTGAGGAAGGCATAGGCTGATTATTTGATCTTTTTACACTGAACTGTGTTCCTTCTTAAAGGAGAAAGCTTGAATGGTTGAATTCTTTGCTTGAGTGCCAAGTTTTCTGAACCCATTCTTGTACCTCTACTGTGTGGATTATTTCCTGCATCAACATTTGCTTCCAAACCTGTTCTCACCAAATCCTCATTTTGGAGTTCTAGGTTCCACTGGCAGAAAATGGTCACTCAGGTCAAGAACTGAGTGCTGAAAGGAGGTAAAGTGATATGCACGATACCCTTTTTGTAAAGGTATTGCAAACCACAGTGCCTAAAAGAAAAAAAAAATAAAAAGTGTCTACATAGAGGCAGACTGGAGGTGGGGAAGATGGAAGAGAAAATGGGGACATTTGTGGTGGGAACTGTGAACCGGTGAAGGGATGAGTGCCTGAAAATTGAGTGAAGCTCAATCATAAACTTTGTAGCTATGTACCTCATAGTGTTTCAATAATTAAGATTTTTTTTTAATTTTGAGCTTCATTGCTGGTCACACAGATGATGGCAAAGAATTATCTTGTGGTATGAGAAAAACTACACACACACTATGGAATTGGGCACAGAAACATTGATCCCCAGCCTCTAAATTATATATTATATCACCAGCTTCACTTATACCATAAGTTATTAGTTGTGGCAAAATTGTGACTCATCCATCATCAAAGGAAGAAAAGAGTCACAGGCACTGGCTTTTTCTGGGGATATGAAAGGTTCTGAAAAAGTGTGTGGAACTGAAAATATGACTGCAGACCTTGCAATTGGAACCAAACTATACAGAATTATCTTGATTTTTAGTTATTAGAGGATTAATAGTGTTTTATTACATCTTGACCAAATACCAACTTTTAGAAATGCCAAATAGTCAATTGGATTGAGCATGTCATTGGTGATTTAAAGAGAATGAATACACGATCAACATTTTAAGCTTGTAATTGAATCAGAAGCTAAGTACCAAGGGGTTGACTACTATGAGTTTCAGAATGGTTGGGTCATAGAAAATGAGGGACAAGTGGATACACAGAAAGAGATTTCCCACTCAGGAGATATTTACACTTTAAGTGTGGACATTTCAAGGGCTAGGGCTTTACATAGGTCTCTTGGGGAAAGTATGTTAAAATACACATAAAATGCACAGGACTATTGAGATGGTTGAAAGGCTTTAGTTTATTACTTCTAGGAGCCCCAGGTTTGGGCTACAACCCTTGATTATCACATGGAAAGTAGTCCCCACCCCAAGCACTAGCAGGAACTGTACTCCTTCGACCTGCAAATAATGGTTAATGGAAATAAATTAATTCAATCATGTATGACTTTCTGCCTGACATCATCAGCTTAGTGAATAAATGGAGCAAATTTTGCAAATAAATGTTGCAAAACATAGAGACATCATCAAGAAACATTTGTCTCTGAGCCCTACATGATAGCCTTTAGGGTTATTTTCAGAAGACCTAGGTGTTTACTCTCACATCTAGTTGTGCCTGGGCCTAGTTTAGACATATAGTGTAAAACAATATTTAGTTTTATGGCTCAGGGTAAGTATCAAGGAGGAGTGAGATATTCTAAGAAAAAAAATATATGGATAACAAGTACTTGCTCACTTAGAACTTTCTACTCTTCCAATACCAATACATTTTCATTTCTATGGAATTGGGGTACTGATGAAAAAAGGTAGGATGGGGCTTTGAAATATAAAAGGTCAACAGCATATTATTAACAAGTTTTGGTCTCATATTGCAGGAGATTTAACATAACAGAAAATGATTTGAGGCTCATCTATATTTTCCATTCCTGTCCATGAAATGCTCTCCAGAATTAATCAAAACCTTAGGTAAATCAGGTGGACTTCTAATAAAATGGTAAGGTCCAATTTATTATACTTTCAGTATAGATAGGCTCCCAGATGGCACCTAAGTAAATAGGTTTGTAAATCTGTCCCCACACCTGCAGACACTGTGTGATGTTTGCTGTATCCAGGAGGCCTCTGCTTCTCTGCTTATTTAACAGCCTATGCCCAAAAGAGTTTGATGCTAAATCCACCTCTTAATATCTTTTACGAGGATTTCACTTACTTCCAAGTGTTTATAACTTGGTATTGTTTTCTTCCTTCCTTCTAATGAAAAGCAAATTGTAATTGTTTCTAGAACAAAGTTTTTTATAATTATCTTTATTTAAACACCGTGATTACAAATATGATTATAGTTGTATGATTACAGTCATGTAAAGAACACCCCCCTGCACCAGTGCAACATTCCCACCACCAATTTCCCAGATCTCCCTCCTCCCCACCCCCCCACACCTGTACTCGAGACAGGCTTTCTACTTCCCTCATTCATTCACATTGTTATGATAGTTTTAAGTGTAGTCATCTCTCCAACTGCACTCATCACTCTATGTGATGAGCTTCATGTCATGAGCTGCACCTACCAGCCCTCATCTCTCTTGTCTCTGAGATACTGTTAAAAATGTCTTTCATTTTTCTTAAGAAAAATTTTAAGAAAAATGATAGAACAAAGTTTTTTTTTAATATAATTTTTATTTTGAACATAGTGGCTTACATATTGTTGACAATAATATTTTGGGTACATATTTACATAAAATCAGGGGGATTCCCATCACCTATTTGTCCTCCCTACACCTCCGTTTTCATCCTACCTCCCAAATCCTCCTCCCTCACCCCCGGGGCTGCTAGAAAATGTGGTCCCCTCTGTACCTAGTTTACTACTTAGTAGTCTTGCATCTGTTTGGTCTTGGTGCCTCCCTCATTTCTCCCTCTAACTGGGAGGCAGGACTAGATAGTTCAAGTTATGTGGTTTTGTTTGAAGAAGAGAAAAGTAATAAACTGGGGTAAAAGTCTAATATGCCGAAAATGGGCGGGATCCTTCTAGAGGCTCTCATCATCGGTTTGAGAGACAAAGGAGAAAAATAAGATGTAACACCCCAACAGTACAAAAAGAAGTGTCAAATATCTAGTGAGCACTCTAACAATAACAACGATAAGCACCACAAAAATAGCCATGGTCTTGAGATAAAAAACATGGCAGGGCATATAAAGAAAGACAAGAAAAGAAGGTAAAAACATAAATTTAAATGGGGACAACACCTCAATAACCACACCAAAACAAGGAAATCGACAAGAAGTAGATAGGTAAATAAAAATAAAAAATAATTAAAAAATGAGTATTTAAAAAATAATATATATATAAAATAAAAAAATGGTTTTGTGCTTTTTGCCTTTTTTCCCCCTCCTGCAATAGCACAGTAAATATTGGGGTCATTCGAAAAGGAATTCACTTGGCCTAAGAGATATGGGGTTTCTCCACCCTTGGAGTATATTGTCATGGGATTAACTATAGATTCGGTTCAGGTTCATTTACTCTCCCCTTGGTGCTTTCGTGGTGTTTGGAAGGCTTCTGCTCCTTCCTGGGTGATAAAATCAGACCTCTGTATCTAGAGATCTCAGTATCTGCACAGGTCCAGGAGTGGGACTTTGAAGTCTTTCTTTGTCGTTCTAGAAGTTCTGTTTCCTCAGTGTCATTTTAATCCATCTTCTGTGGTTGGTGGTTTTGGTCTTTGCACTGATCCTAGGATGGAACCTAGGATAGCGTCTTTCATTGTGTTTCCAGAAGCCCCATTCAGTTGCAATTGTCTCAGCCAGACCTTTGGAAGTGGGGATCATGGTTGTTGTGCAGGTCATAATTCAAACCCTAGACTGGGGCTTTTTTATTGGTCCCAAGATATATACAGTCCAGTCATGGTTCTAGTAGCCAGTCATCTGTAAATCACGATCTTGGCTTTTGGACTGACCAAAGGGTGACAAGTTTTCTGATTTTGTCTTATCGTTAGCTGGTGAGGTAGGATAACCTGCTCTTAGGTCAAGTTGTTCCCATTTTCCTCATTGTCAGGATATCATATTAGAGCTGGCACTTGTTGGTGGCCCAGCAGTATTAAGGATGTCCCGGTTGGGATTTGTTTCCCGTAGCTGTTGTGAAGAACTTTGTCGTTTCTATGTCTGGGATCCAGGGTTCAAGGCTGGAGGGATGGTGTCTAATCACCTGGGGTCTAAGTTGAATCCGCATGACATATTTTCAAGGTGGGAGATATCCCTGTATTGTAAACAAGTATGAGTTCTTATCCCTAGTAGATAAGAGCTCGTTTTTATATGTAGGATTTCCCCTTTTATTAGTGTGCCTTTGCAGGGAGGAATGGTGCTACATTATATTGTTGGTGCATTTGGGGGTGGACAGAGAAGAAAACAAAAACAGGTCACACACCCAAAAAGAATAAAAATATATGTGCTCACCTATGTATATGTAGAACAAACATTTTTTAAAAATGAATTAACGAAGTAATTAAAGGAACAAAGTGATGCAAGAGACTACTTTACATTTGGGGATAAACAGGTAAAGAGGTGGTATAATACAGGTCTGATACTTATGTTGAAAGTTTAGGTTTCCCCATTGTCTTTTGGGATTTTCTTGTGGTGTGTGGGTTCCCAGGCACCTTTCCATCACAGCCCCTGACCTTCTTGAGATTGGTAAAGATTTGCGGCAGGAAGGTCTTGGAAGAGCTCTTGTGTTGGGGATACGTTTAGAGCTAAGTCCGGTTTCAAGTAACAGTCCACGTTAGGAGGAGTTGGTAGGGAGGGCCATGCAGCCTGAGTCCACAGGGGAGTTGGTTGCCTTTTCTTGCAGGGGATGAGGTGTGGGTTTGATTGGGTGTCCCTTCGCTTGGGTGCTGGGTACTGGTTCGTTGGGGTAGGAGGTCAGTCTTGATGTCTAATGGATTAAGAACTGAGGGTGAAGAGTTTTAATACGGTGGGAGGTCTGGATGGGATTGAAGGGTGAAGGGATAGTTGGATTTTCAAAGGGGGGAAAGGGGAAAGTATATGGAAGGGGTAGGAAGGAAGAAAAGAGAAAATACATTAGAAAGAAAGGGAGAAGAGGAAAGAAAAAAGGAAAAGAGAAGAAAGATATAGAAAAGTAAAATAAAAAAGAAAGTAGTGAGAAGAGAAGAGAAAACAGCAAAGGAATGCTAGTTTGCTTGAATGTGTTCGATGAGTAGGGCCTGTAGTATAAGTTTGTATGTCACAGTTGCTGCTTCAGTGGTCTGACTGGTCACGTGCTTCAAATCCTAAAAGAAGATATAACCTAGAGATAAAGTGTATGTTAAAGAGTTTTCTCGGGACATTCTCGTAGTGCAAGCTGGGTATGGTATCTCGTGTGACTGGGCCCCAAGATGCCATCTTAGTTTGTCCACCCTTTGTATCCAAGAACGCCTGTGAATAGAAAAGCTGAGAGGTTATTTAAAATATAGTAAGATTAAGTTATTAAAACATAGTGTTATGAGATGTTTCCGTTGGAGTCAGTGATTTCCCGTGGTGTTCTTTACCTGTGATCATGTATAAGATCCGTAAGGGATTATTATGGGCCTTTGTATTAGAAGGCTGATTACATACCTGTTCTCTCAATGTTGCTGTTTCTGCTGTTTGCTGGTTTATTTGTGGTATAGTGTGTTGTCAAGAGTTTGTGTTGCTCCTTTTTCTTGTATTTTGGACCCTACTCCCGAGTATATGTTGACTATTACAGTGTTTTGAGTTTCTACCCTGTTAAACCCTGTTATTTGGTTGTTGAGTATTAGTTGTCAATAAGGTGTATGTTCTAGGTGCTTCAGAATAGTGCTATCATTTTGTGTTTATCTTTCATCTTCTGAATTACTTTGTTTAACATAATATGTTCTAGGTCCATCCACATTGCTGCAAAGTCTGTGACTGTATTATTTCTGACTGCCATGTAGTATTCCATTGTGTATAGATACCACATCTTAATGATCCATTCATCTGTTATTGGGCATCGAGGTTGGTTCCAGGACTTGGCTATTATACTGAGAGCTGTGATAAATAGTGGGGTGCACACATACTTTGGAATGAATGTCCTTCCAACTTGGGGGTAGATACCTAGGAGAGCAATTGCTGGATCAAATGGCAGCTCAATTTTGAGTTCTTTGAGCACTCTCCAGACTGTTCTCCATAGGGGTTGGACTAGGCCGCATTCCCACCAGCAGTGATGAGAGTGCCTTTCATACTGCAACCCTGCCAACACAGATTATTCCCATTATTTTTGATGTGAGCCATCCTCACTGGTGTAAGGTGGTACCTCATTGTTTTCTTGATTTGGATCTCCCTGATGATGAGTGAAGGTGAGTATGTTTTCATGTGTTTGTTGGCCATCCTTCTGTCTTCCTCAGAGAAGTGTCTTTTCATTTCATCTCCCCATTTTTTATGGCTTTATTTGGTTTTGGGGGGCTTAGCTTTCTGAGTGCTTTGTATGTTCTAGATATCAGCCCTTTATCTGATTAGTCGAGTGAAAAGATTTTTTCCCATTCTGTTAACTGTCTTTTTGTGTTAAGTAAGGTTTCTTTCGCCATGCAGAAGCTTTTTAATTTGATGTAGTCCCATTTGTTTATGTTTGATGCTAAAGTTCTTGCCATTGGTGCTCCATTCTTGAAGACCTTTTTGATATATAGGTCTTCGAGTGTTCTGCCTATTTTATTCTCGATAAACTTTATAGTTTCGGGTCTGATTTCAAAGTCTTTGATCCATTTTGAGTTGACTTTTGTATAAGGAGTGAGGTATGGGTCAATTTTTACTTTCATACATGTGGCTTTTCAGTTGTACCAACACCATTTGTTGAATAGACTTTCTTTGTTCCATTTCAAGTTCTTGCCTTTTTTATCAAATATTAGTTGGCTGTATATCTGGGGGTTTTTGTCTGGGAATTCTGTTCTGACCCACTGGTCTGAGGTCCTGTCTCTGTTATAGTACCACGCTGTTTTGATCACTATGGTTTTATAGTATAGTTTCAAGTTAAGTAAGGAGATGCCACCCAGCTTCTTGTTTTTCAGTATGTATTTGGCTATCCTGGGTCTTTTGTGGTTCCAGATGAATTTTGTGATTGATTGTTCTAATTCTTTAAAGAATGATGTCTGAATTTGGATTGGGATTGCATTAAATCTATACAGTAGTTTGGGTAAGATAATCATTTTGACTATGTTAATTCTACCTATCCATGAGCATGGGATGTTCTTCCATTTCTTTAGATCTTCTTCAATTTCTTTCTGGAGTGTTTTAAAGATTCCCTGGTATAGGTCTTTCACTTCCCTTGTAAGGTTAATTCCTAGGTACCTGATATTTTTTGATACTATTTTAAATGGAATTGTATTTTTGATCTCTCTCTCCTCAACTTCGTTGTTTGTATATAGAAATGCTACTGTCTTTTGTGTATTGACTTTGTATCCACCCACTTTACTGTATTAGTTAATTGTTTCTAGGAGTTTTATTGTGGACTCTTTAGGGTTTTCAATGTATATCATCATACCATCTGCAAATAGAGATAGTTTGAGTTCCTCTTTCCCAATTTGAATTCCTTTGATTTCCTTCTCTTGTCAGATTGCTATTGCTAGGACTTCTAAGGTTATATTAAATAAGATTGAAGAGAGTGGACAGCCTTGCCTAGTTCCTGACCTTAGTGGGAATGCTTCTAGTTTCTCGCCATTAAGTATAATGTTGGCTGTAGGCTTTTCATAGATAGCTGTAACTATCTTGAGGAAGGTTCCTTCTAACCCTATTTTGCTGAGTGTCTTTAACATGAAGGGTGTTGGATTTTGTCAAAAGACTTCTCTGCATCGATTGATATGATCATGTGGTTTTTGTCTTTCTTGTTGTTGATGTGATGTATAATGTTGATTGATTTGCATATGTTGAACCAACCTTGCATTCCTGGTATAAAAGCCACTTGGCCATGATGTATGATATTTTTTTTTTTTTTTTTTTTTTTTTTTTTTTTTTTTTTTTTTTTTTTTTGGTTTTTGGGCCACACCCGGTGACGCTCAGGGGTTACTCCTGGCTATGCGCTCAGAAGTCGCTCCTGGCTTGGGGGACCATATGGGATGCCGGGGGATCGAACCGCGGTCCGTCCTAGGCTAGCGCAGATAAGGCAGGCACCTTACCTCCAGCGCCACCGTCCGGCCCCGATGTATGATATTTTTGCTGAAGTATTGGATTCGGTTTGCTAAGATTTTGTTGAGTATCTTTGCATCTATGTTCATTAGTGAGATTGGTCTATAGTTTTCTTTCTTGGTGGTGTCTTTGCCATCTTTGGGGATGTGTGTGATATTAGCCTCATAAAAGGAGTTGGGGAGGATTCCTGTTTTTTCTATCGTATGGAAGAGCCTATGGAAAAGTGGTAGTAAGTCTTCTCGAAATGTTTGATAGAATTCACCTGTAAATCCATCTGGGCCTGGACTTTTATTCTTAGGGAGTTTCTTAAATACATCTTCAATTTCCTCTGAGGTGATTGGTCTGTTTAGGCTTTCTAGTTCTTCCTTTTCCAATCTCGGAAGATGGTATTTTTCCAAGAATCTGTCGATTTCCACTGGGTTTTCTAGCCTAGCTGAATATAGTTGTTCATAATATGATCTCATGATATGTTGTATTTTGGGGGGTTCTGTTGTAATCTCTCCCCTTTCATTTATTACCCTACTAATTTGGGTGTTTTCCCTCTATTTTTTGGTGAGTTTTGCCAGTGGTTTGTCTATCTTGTTTATTTTTTTGAAAAACCAACTCCTGGCCTCATTGATTTTTGTATTCTTTTCTTATTTTCTATGTTGTTTATTTCTGCTCTGGTTTTCATTATTTCTTGCCTTCTGATTATGGTTGGATTTCTCTGCTGCTTTTGTTCCAATTCCTTGAGGTGATCCTTTAAACTGTTGATTTTGTCATTGTCCTGTTTCTTGATATAGGCCTGTATTGCTATTAGTTTCCTCCTAATTACTGCTTTTGCTGTGTCCCACAAATTTTGACAAGTTGTTTCTTCATTATCATTTGTCTCAAGGAATCTTTTTATTTCTTCCTTGTGTTGCTCTTTGATCCAGTTTGTTGAGCAGCATGTTGTTTAATCTCCAGGTACTAGTTTTTCTCCATTGCTTCTTCTTGACCTCTGTTGCATAGTGATCTGATAGGGTGCTTCTAATTATCCTTATATTTGTGGTCTTATATAGGTTGGCTTTGTATCCTAAGACATGGTCTATTCTAGAGAAGGTTCCATGTGGGCCCTAAATAAGTCTATTAGCCCTGGATCTTCTAATTTTTCATTTAGAGCTCTTATTTCTTTGCTATTTTTCTGCTTGGTGGATCTGTCCAGTGGTGATAGTGGAGTATTGAGGTCCCCTACTATTATCACATTTCCCTTCATGTGTTTCTCCAGGTTTGCAAGCAGTTGCCTCACATATTTTGCTGGCTCTACATTAGGTGCATAGATATTGACCAGGGTTAGTACTTCTAGATCTAATGTTCCCCCGATCAGTAAGTAGTAACCCTCTTTGTCTCTGATCACTTTCTTGAGGTTGAATGCAATTTGGTCTGATATAAGAGTGGCTGTCCCTGCTCTTTTTTGTTTTTCATTGGCCTAAATAATTACTTTCCATCCTTTTATTCTAAGCCTGTGTTTATCCTGTAGTTGTAGGTGTGTTTCTTGCAGACAGCAGAAGTCCGGTTTATTTTTCCTAATCCAGTTCTCTACTATGTGTCTTTTAATTGGGGAGTTTAGTCCGTTAACATTTAGGGAGATTATTGACAGAGATGACTGTTGTGCAGTTGTGTTGTATAGGGTGGTTTTTGTTACAATCGGGGATTTGGATTGTGTAATTCGTCTCTGAGTAGGTCACTTAGGATTGGCTTTGTTTGCACAAATAGTTCAAGTTTGTTCTTGTTTGAGAATGTTTTTAGTCTGTCCTCCCATATGAATGATAGTTTTTCTGGGTATTGGACCCTAGGTTGGAAATTTCTTTCATCCAGTCATTTAAATATGTCATTCCACTGTCTTCTTGCTTGAATTATTTCAAATGGGAGATTTGGTTTGATTCTTATGTCCCTTTCTTTGTACTTGAGGTTTTCTTTTTCTCTCTTATTGCTTTAAGGAGTTCATCTTTCTTTTTTTTTTGCCATTTGGATTATTATATGTCTTGGTGTTGGTTTATTAGGGTCTATTTTATTAGGGACTCTCTTCACTTTCTGGATTTGCACTGAAGTTTCTTTCCAGAGGGTGGGAAAGTTCTCTGCTATTATATCTTTGACTACTTGTTCTTCCCCTTTCTCTATTTCCTCCCCTTCTGGTATACTCACAATTCTTAGATTGTTTCTTTTGTCCTTGTTAATTAAATTCTGGCCTTTTCCTTCCAGTGCTTTGCCTTTTATTTCTTTGTTGGTTTCTTGGTCATTTTTGTTTGCAGTTTTCATTCGAGTTCTTCAATGTACTTCTCCAACTCTGTTTCTGCTCATAAGGCTTGTTACTTTGTCTTTTAATTCCTTCAATTTTTTTGTATGTAATCTCTCATGTTCTTTAACATTTCTTCTTTAATTTGGCTGATTTGTTCATCCATAGATTTCTTATACTCGGTAGCTAGCGTTTCTTTCATTTTTTTTTTTTATCAATTCTTGCATTTTCTTCTTCATGGCTGCTTTTAGGTCTCCTTCCCATGGATCTGTACATTTTGGTGGACTTGGAAACTTGCTAGGGTTTATCTTCATATCTCCAGATATTAGGGTTCTCCTTGATTTACCCATATTTCTTTGCATTTTTTGGTGTGGTTTGGAGTGCTGTGCCTTCTAAATTCAGCCTGCTTTGGTCCCCTGTGGCATGGGGATGGGTCCCCTCCATGGGTCCCCTCTCTGAGCGTGGTTCTAGAGGGTGTTGTTGGGTGGACTCGCTGAGGTTTGGCTCCTCCTGTGCTCTTTATGTGGCCTGTTTCGTTGCTTTTCTCTTTTGTTGTCAGCTAGTGCAGGTCCTTTTCTGGGCACAATGGTGGAGGGCTCTGTTGAGCCTAGCTCCTTCGCTCCCACTCCCCTATCTGGAAGTCAGCCCTCCTTCAGTGGGTCTGGTCAATTTCCTTCTCCTTATTCCTGCCAGCCGGTGCAGTTCTGCTCCTGGCCACAATGGTTGAGAGCGCTATTGAGCCTAGCTTTCTATCCTCCCTCCCCTTTGTGGAAGTCAATGGAGCTCCACCCCCTCCTAGCCTCAGCAAAAGAAATTCCTGTAGTCAAACCCACCCAGTAACTGCCCTCAGTCCTTGGGGAGTTTCAGGTCCACTCCGGGGCTCAGGGGGGTAGGCTGCTCTAGGTTAGCCAATGGTCCAGGTGGCAGGCCCAAGCTCACCCAGGATAGAACAAAGTTTTAATCCTGATCAATAATCCCAAGGTAAAGGAAGTAGGAATCCTGGCTATGAGGTCTTGAAAAGCAGCCTCAGAAGAAAGCATCAGACACTGAGGAGAAACAGAATTTCTCAAGGTATCTGGAGTTAGACTTTTAAAATCATCAGAACCTCATAAGCACCGAAGCTTGCATTTTAAGAGTGCTAGCATAGGGGCAGGGAGATAGTATGCCTTATAGGACACATGTTTAGCTTTCACCCATTCAGGTTACTCCCCCAGTAACATACTGACTATTACCAAGTGTAGTCCTAAAGGCCTTGGAGCACAGTAGGGCATAAGAGTCTGATGAAACCTTTGGACCTTTACACTGATCTTAAGACTAGTAGGCCAAGAATTTCTGGAAATGGTCACAGGGTCTTCTGAGCATTTCCTTGTAGACTTTCCAAAAAATATGTTCAATACATAAAAATAGGAAAACATTTGTGTTTACATCTATGGTCATGACAAAAATCTACATAAAAATAGGAAAACATTTGTGTTTACATCTGTGGTCATGACAAAAATGTACACTAAAAATTTGACTAATTTAAAGAAAAATCAACCTCAAAAAAATCTGATGATCAAAGCTTTCGTGGCAAGAAACAAAAGGGAGAAAACCCAGGTGGACTCGGAAACAGTGACACCAACACTAAAGCCAAAAAAGTAAAAGGGGCTAAAGAGATATCGTGGCAGGTAGAAAAACTGCCTGGCACTATGCTGACTTGAGTTCAATCCCCAACATCCTATATGGGCCTCTGACTCCTGGCAGTAGTGATCCTTAAGTGCAGAACTAGGTGTAAGCTCTGAGCAGCATTGGGTATGGCCCCCAAAACGAACTAATAAATAATAATACATAACATAAATAAATACATAAACACAGAAAGAAAGAAGAAAGGAAGGAAGGAAGGAAGGAAGGAAGGAAGGAAGGAAGGAAGGAAGGAAGGAAGGAAGGAAGGAAGGAAGGAAGGAAGGAAGGAAGGAAGAAAGAAGGAAGGAAGGAAGGAAGGAAGGAAGGAAGGAAGGAAGGAAGGAAGGAAGGAAGGAAGGAAGGAAGGAAGGAAGGAAGGAAGGAAGGAAGGAAGGAAGGAAGGAAGAAAGAAAGAAAGTGGGGCCGGGTAGGTGGCGCTGGAGGTAAGGTGTCTGCCTTGCAAGCGCTAGCCAAGGAAGGACCGCGGTTCGATCCCCCGGCGTCCCATATGGTCCCCCCAAGCCAGGGACGATTTCTGAGCACATAGCCAGGAGTAACCCCTGAGCATCAAACGGGTGTGGCCCAAAAAAAAAAAAAAAAAAAAAAAAAAAAAAAGAAAGAAAGGAAGGAAGGAAGGAAGGAAGGAAGGAAGGAAGGAAGGAAGGAAGGAAGGAAGGAAGGAAGGAAGGAAGGAAGAAAAAAGAAAGGAAGGAAGGAAAGAAAGAAGAGAGAGAAGGAAGGGAGAGAGAAAGAAAGAAGAGAGAGAAGGGAGAGAGAAAGAAAGAAGAGAGAGAAGGAAGGGAGAGAGAAAGAAAAGAAAGAAAGAAAGAAAGAAAGAAAGAAAGAAAGAAAGAAAGAAAGAAAGAAAGAAAGAAAGAAAGAAAGAAAGAAAGAAAGAAAGAAAGAAAGAAAGGAAGGAAGGAAGGAAGGAAGGAAGGAAGGAAGGAAGGAAGGAAGGAAGGAAGGAAGGAAGGAAGGAAGAAAGAAAGAAAGAAAGAAAGAAACAAACAAACAAACAAACAAACCAGAATATTATAGAGCAACAAGTTGAAGCCAGGAAAAAATTTAAAAGTTTAAAACTTTAGAATAGCAAGGGAGGGTTACTGCTGGAACCTTATTTCTACAATCCTATACTAATAATACTAGAACAGGAAACACGTAATCACAAAATATAAAGAAAAAGAAATGACAGCTATGATCTTGGTGACCTTTTTCGACCTTATTAGTAAACGCCGTATTGGATTTCAGTGTCCATAGTAACTTACCCTGAGGACAAATTCTTTTTTTTTTTTTTTTTTTTTGGTTTTTCGGCCACACCCGTTTGATGCTCAGGGGTTACTCCTGGCTAAGCGCTCAGAAATTGCCTCTGGCTTCGGGGGGGGGGGGGCGGCATATGGGACGGGGGATTGAACAGCTGTCCTGACCCTTGGCTAGCGCTTGCAAGGCAGACACCTTACCTCGAGCGCCACATCGCTGGCCCGAGGACAAATTCTTAAGGAGAGCTCCATCCTTAGAAAATAGCTGAGCTAGCAAGGGGCTGAGAGATATTTATCATGATTGTTTAAACCCAGAAAAAAAAAACAGGCCAGGATTGTCCCAGTTCACCTGATATGATGCAAGTAAGTCATATCTTTACAGCAGAAAGTACCCTAAAGTTCTCCCCAAATAATAGTCAGTTAATAAGAGGGGCCAAATCGTCCTAAAAGATCAGTCTTGAACTCACCTATCAGAAGACAAAATTAAATCTGTGGAGTCTACAGGAGACCTGAATGATCTCCAAAATAAACATTGGTTCCAAGTAAATGCTGGAAAACAATCACAGCCAATTATAGTTTTAAAAAGGCAGGAACAGTCAAATATTAAAAACAGATATAAAGCCAAAGAAGTCATCAATAGAAGACATCAATAGACATTATATAAAGACTGAAGGATTAATAGATTAAGAGGGTTTAGCACTCATTAACATATTTTCAACAAGTGAATGAGCATCGAAATTTACTACAAGAGCTAAAAAGAAATATGAGAAACTGGACAATAGTTATTGAATACATTATGGTCACCAATTGACATATCAACTGGACAGAAAATTAGTCAGGAACTGAGAGTTGGAAAAGTTGGGCATAAAAGATCTTGCCACTATTAAAACATCAAGTTCACATCTCAAGTATATGTGGAATATTTCCAAAAATTAAAAAGTTTAACTTACAATTCAGCAATTCCACCTTTTGGTACCTTTACCAAGTATATAAAAGCACTTATACAAAAGAGTATGCATACCTATTAATTATAGCACCATTTAAAATAGTCAATTTCTAGAAAAAAATACAAATGCCTAATGAATGATATAGACAATGAAGTGTATATACACAATGGAACATTATTCAGCTATAAGAAAAGATAAAATATTATTATTTTGGTTTTTGTTTTGTTTTTGTTTTTATGTTTTTAGGCCACTCCCGGTGGTGCTCAGGGTTTACTCCTGGCTCTGTGCTCAGACACTGCTCCTGGAAGGCTCGGGGGACCATATGGGATGTTGGGATTTGAACCATCATCTGTCCTGAATCCACTACGTGCAAATACCCTACTGCTGTGCTATCTCTCTGGCCCTGAAATATTGTCATTTGAAAAAGAAAATAATGGCTACTGGTACTTCCCAGGTAGTCTGGTTAGGGCTGATAGCTCTAAGAAGTTCTCAGAAAGAGGGTGGGCATATTTACCTTTCTGGATAAAATGCAATAGTCCAGTGCCACACATGACACCCTCCAACAGAAATAGGCCACCTCTGTGACTTAACTTTATCAAACTTTTAAGCCACCAAATTTATTGGCTTCTAAGCCACCAAACAGGTCTATAAATCTTGGATTGTGTGGCTCCTTGACACCTCAATATTTTATAATAGTGTTAGACCAATAGTGTCAGAGGAAGTCTGATGGAAAATTACATAGAAATCTACCGAGCTCACTAGCCTAAATAGTAACTCAGATGACTCTACTAAGTCCTTAGACAAGTCCTTAGACACTGACTTTAGTAATACAGTGGAGAGATATAACAATCACTTCACACAGACCCTTATTAATCTAAGTTTTGATAGTTCTGTTTGCCTTTGTATTGCAACAAGCAACAAGAGGTAATGTCTTTGTTTTGTTTTGTTTTGTTTTTGCCTGTGAGAAGGCTTGCTATAGTCGTGAGTAGGAAATTGGGGACATTGGTGAAGGGAAGGTCACACAGGTAGATTAGTGTTTGAACAACTTGGTAAATCACAGTGTTGTAATAAAAATTAGAAAAAAATATTGTCCTTTTTTACAATACAGGCAAATCTTAAGGGAGTCATGATAAAAAATATGTCAAAAGAAGAAATATAAATACCAGATGATCTAACTTATATGTGGCATATAAAGAAGCAAAAAAAAATGGGGGGAGAAAGACCGTGCTCTTATTAATAAAAAACAGACCCTCACAAAATGCAGTTGCCATGTCTGCACTATGCCATCTTCATTGACGCACTCTGTTCTCAAAAGAGATGTAAATTAGTCCATAAAAAATAATAGGCACACAGGTCATACAGCTGAAAACTGTCAATCTTGGATGGAGAGAAGGGCCAAATCCTCAACCTGCCAAAACCACATCTTCTGCACCCTTCACCCACTATCACTGCTTCACCAATGGCCCTACTTGACCACTCCTCTTTGACTCTCTGCAGAGAGACCAGTTGGACTAAAACTCCAAGTGTGGGGCTGGAGAGATAACATGGAGGTAGGATGTTTGCGTTGCATGCAGAAGGATGGTGGTTTGAATCCCGGCGTCCCATATAGTCCCCTGAGCCTGCCAGGAACTATTTCTGAGCATAGAGCCAGGAGTAACCCCTGAGCACTGCCGGGTATGACCCAAAAATCGAAAAACAAAACAAAACAAAAATCTCCAAGTGTGCCAGCATTGGAACTGATACCAGAAGGACATTTTTAGGGTGAGTGTGGGCACCCTCCCACCCCACTTCTCTTGATTTCTTATGCTTCCTAAAGCCCTGGACTGCTCTACATGTTCTACAAAAGCTACAATGAAAGCAATTGTACTTGAAATTTCTGGATCACTTAACAATTACACTTGAGGTTCTGGACCACACCCAGTGGCTCTCAAGGGTTACTCCTGGCTCTGTGCTCAGAAATCACTTCCAGCAGTCTCAAGGGACCATATGAAATGCCAGGAATCAAACCCAGGTTGGCCACATGCATATCACATACCTTACCCGCTGTGCTATCGCTCAGAGCCCATCCATTACATTTTTATTTAATACTGTCATTGCCATAGGGACATAACAATTTAGATGCCAATGTGTAGCTGAAGTCACCTAATATACAGTAACAAATGAAGTAACATCATGGCAACTAGCAACAAGAGTTTACTAAACCTTCTGACAATGACTTAATGGCCTCACTGAAGATATAGTAATTTTTACAAATTTGCTTGTCACTGTATTTCTTTTGTTTCCTCTTAGGCTTCTTTTATTCTTTTTTAAATAATATTGCTCCTGCTGATTTGGAAATAAATGTGTTACAATCACCTATGACAACTATGTGTTACATGTTCTTTAAATACAGTAAATTAAAAAAAAAAAAAAAAGAACATAAAAACCAACCATTAAACTAGCCAAAGAATTGAGGTAGGATAAGAAAGTGGTCTGAAAGAAGGAAGGATATTAACACTGGTGAAAATAGAATGGGAACTACTATACCCCTAAAACATATTAATAGGTAAGTCAACATTACTTCAAAAAACTAATTTTAATATACTTAAGTTAATACTAGACAGATCAACAGAGGAAGCACACAGATATAATTGACAATTTTCATATACCCTGGAGCTGCTGCGCATGAAGATTCAAGTGAGCAGAACAGGATGTGCTTATATCTTTTCAACAAAGAAACAATAAAATAAGTAAAAACAAAGAATTGACAAGACAAAAGATTCAGGGTAGTAGGTGATGAAACATAACTAGAAAGATGAGGGTTTTTTTTTAAATAATTTTTATTGAGACCCATGTGAACTACAAGTCTTTCACAGTTATATTTAAGGTACATAGTGGCAGTGAATTAGGGCAATGCCCATCACCAATGTTGACCTCCCTTCACCCCTGTTTCCATCATACATCCCATACCTCCCCTTTGCCCCCTGGACTGCTAATAAAACTGGTGCCCTTTGTATATAACTTGTTGTAGATCTTTGTTCTGTCGTCATTGACTTTGGGTTTGGTATTTAGGCCTGATCATTACTTATTTCCACTCAATATTCATGTGACTGTTTGCTCCTGGTATCATCCAATTTTTTTTTACCCCCTCAAATTATGAGGCAGAACAAGATGATTCAATAGTTGTTTGCATGGCAGTATGCTTCAAGGGTGAAGAAACCCTGTAGCTCTTAGGTCATTGGAATTCCCTTTCTAATTTCTCCAATACTTACTGTGCCTTTTCAAAAAAAAAAAAAAAAAAGGCACAAAACCTCATCACACATGCCCTCCTTTCCTTTTATTTTATTTTTTTTATTTTTAAGTAACTTATTATAAAACAGTATATAATATACAATGAATATACAATATGGTAAGCTTGCCTAAAGAAGTAACTAGAGGAATTGGGGAGATAAATCTAGTCCAGAAACATCACCAATGTCCCAAATCTTCCTCCTCCCCACCCCACCCGCACCTGTACTCTAGACAGGCTTTCTACTTCCCTCATTTATTCATATTATTAGGCAGTTCTCAATGTAGTTATTTATCTAACTGCACTCACCACTCTTTGTGGTGAGCTTCATGTAGTGATCTGGACCTTCCAGCCATCCTCTCTTTTGTCTCTGAGAATTATTGCAAAAATGTCTTTCATTTTTCTTAAAACCCATAGAAGAGTGAGACCATTATGCCTATCTCTCTCTCTCTCTCTCTCTCTCTCTCTCTCTCTCTCTCTCTCTCTCTCTGTCTTATTTTACTCATCATAATAGATTCCATGTACATCCATGTATAGGAATATTTCATGACTTCATCTCTCCTGACCACTGCATAATATTCCATTATGTATATGTACCACAGTTTCTTTAGCCATTCATCTATTGAAGAACCTCTTGGTTGCTTCCAGAGTCTGGCTATTGTAAACAGCACTGCAATGAATATAGGTATGAGAAAGGGATTTTTGTATTGTATTTTTGTGATCCTCGGGTATATTCCTAGGAGTGGTATGGTTGGATTGTATGGGAGCTCAATTTCCAGTTTTTGGAGAAATCTCCATATCGCTTTCCATAAAGGTTGGACTAGGCGACATTCCCACCAGCAGTGAATAAGAGTTCCTTTCTCTCCACATCCTTGCCAGCACTGCTTGTTCTCGTTCTCACAGCACTGCTTGTGATGTGCGCCAATCTCTGTTGCATGAGAGGGTACCTCATAGTTGTTTTGATTTGCATCTCTTTGATGTTCTTTTGTTGTTATTGTTGTTTAGTAGTTGTTTATTGTGGCTGTTGTGTATTTTGTCATTGCTTGCTTCTTTCCTCTCCTTTCTTCTTTTTTTCACTTTCTTTTAAATTGATATCCTATTGAGGATCCTAGACAAACTCCTCCCAGCTTTTTTTTTTCCCCAACAGAAAGATGAGTTTTTTTTGTTTGGTTTGGTTTTGGTTTTGGTTTTTGGGTCACACCCGGCAGCGCTCAGGGGTTCCTTCTGGCTCCAGGCTCAGAAATCTCTCCTGGCAGGCTCCGGGGACCATATGGAATGCCGGGATTTGAACCACCGTCCTTCTGCATGCAAGGCAAGCACCTTATCGCTGTTCTATGTCTCCGTTCCCAGAAAGATATATATATATATTTTGTTTGTTTGTTTTGGGCCACACCCAGCGGTGCTCAGGGGTTACTCCTGGCTGTCTGCTCAGAAATAGCTCCTGGCAGGCACGGGGGACCATATGGGACACCGGGATTCGAAACAACCACCTTTGGTCCTGGATCGGCTGCTTGCGAGGCAAACGTCGCTGTGCTATCTCTCCGGGCCCAGAAAGATAAATTTTTAACAAAGTTTTTTTGTTTTTTTTGGGGGGGCCACACCCGGTGACGATCAGGGGTTACTCCTGGCTATGCGCTCAGAAGTCGCTCCTGGCTTGGGGGACCATATGGGACGCCGAGGGATCGAAACGTGGTCCATCCAAGGCTAGCGCAGGCAAGGCAGGCACCTTACCTCTAGCGCCACCGTTGATTCCAAATTCCCTTTGTCTGATGATAGGAATGTCTTCCTTCCTGTTGGTACAGGGAGTGAAACTTTCACAGAGCACCTCTATCTCTTGCTTTCAGACAAGAAGGAGCCTTACTACGTAAGGGTAGTAAGGGGAGGTCAGAGCAACTTTTTTGCTTCTGTTATTTTTCTCAAACTCCTTCAGGATGCAATATTTAATATACCATTGTGTCATATTTGGTGTAGTGTATCATAAAATCCATCAATCTGGAAGCCTTAGATTTTCCCCTGGACTATTGACTATTGACTTGAGATAGGGAAACCTTTATTTCTAGAAAAGACAGTACATATCTTGTAGGGATTCTGGTTACTTCTTATGTCAACACAGTATAAAAATAAAGTTTGATGGAGGCAGTAATTTTATATTTGTCTCTCCTACTGCCTTTTTAATAAGTGTCAGTTGAATTGAATTCCATTAATCCACAAAGATCCAATTTAAAGACAACAAAATTCTCTGGCCAGCTTAATTTAACCTACATCTTTCCATTTACTTGAAGCTACAGTACTAGAGATGGAGTTCAGAATTAGAATATTTATTCTATTGATATCAAGCAAAAACAAACAAATAAAAAAAACCACAAAAAATCCCACCGCATTTGCCCTTCCCTCCCTCTTAGGCCTGAGGTATGGCAAAAAGTCAAATGATTTAAATTTTCTGCATTTGTGGTGGGAATGGCATCTAGTTCAGCCCTCATTGAAAACAATATGGAGATTCCTCAAAAAACTGGAAACTGAACTCCCCTATGATCCAGCTATACTACCCTTAAGGATATACCCTAAGAACACAAAAATGCAATGCAATAATGCTTTCCTCACACCAATATTCATTGCAGTGCTGTTTACAATAGCCAGAATATGAAAACAACCCAGATACCCTTCAACAGATGAATGACTAAAGAAACTGTGTACATATACATAATGGAATATTATGTAGTTGTAAGGAGAGATGAAGTTATGAAAATTTCCTATACATGGATGGACATGGAAACTATTATGTTGAGTGAAATAAGTCAGAGGGAGAAAGATAGACCAGAATTGTCTCACTCATCTATGGGTTTTAAGAAAAAAAAAAAAAAAACATTATTGTAATAATGCCCAAAGACAGTAGAGAAGAGGACTAGAAGGACCAGCTCACGATATGAAGTGCACCACAAAGTGATGAGTGCAGCTAGAGAAATAACTACACTGATAACTATCATAAAAATGTTGTGAGTGAGAGAAGTAGAATGCCTGTCTAAAATACAGGTGGGGGGGGCGGGGGGGGGCGGGAGGAGGGAGATGGGAGGCATTGGTGGTGGGAAGGTTGCACTGGTGAAGGAGGGTGTTCTTTTTATGACTAAAACCCATCTACAAATATGTTTGTCACCATGGTACTTAAATAAAGGTTAAAACAAATAAATAACATAAATAAATAAATAAATTTTTTGCATTTGGGTTCCAAATGTTCTCATATCTTTGAATCTAAAACACTCATTTTGACCAGTCCCATTTTGACTAGGTTTTTCACCTAAGACTGTGGATCTGCAGTGCATAGATGCTGTGGCTTAAGTACCAGGGTTGTGTGGGTTTCCCTCTATCCCTTAAGGACTAAAGTAGAAATTAGTAGCATAGATTCTAGATAACTCACGGTACAGAGCCTGCACTAGAGATTTTCACTTGGTTCCCCTGTTACAAAACACAGATGAAAATTTCCTAAACTGCTAGAGTCCATCCTCTGTTGATTCCCTACTAAAATGTAAATTGTCCTCTAGCAAATTACATAGCTTTGCAGGCTGGGGAGACTGTTAAGTAGCAATTCGTAGAGAGCAGTGCTGATTCCTGAATAAATTACCCCACCTCTTAGCAGCACTTAATTTTTCCCTCAACTCAATTCTTTTTACCTGCTGAGAAGCCCAGGAAGCTCCGATCAGATAATGTAATGTTGCTTGCCTCGGTTAAAGGAGCAGATTCCCATCACCAGGAGAAGATTACACTGGTGAACTCATATACCAAATGGTAACTGCAATTTAATTGGTCTCCATTGTTTAACTTCACAATTACTTTTGATTATGATATCTTTACAGCAAGAGGAAAGACTAAGTAATTCCACAGAGGAAGGCATATATTATTCATGTGTATCTGAAAAATTAAATATACCCTCAGAATTATTCACAGCCTCATCTTCCAGTAAAGCTAGTTGTTCCCAAAACAGTAATCAGCATTTACACTATAAAGATAGAAAAGGAAACATCCATATTAAAGCTTTATTTCAATGTTTAAGAATTTTCTCTCAGGTAACATTTATCCACATTACAATTTACCATAGTTTAAGTCATTCATTAACACATATATGCTGAAAAATTCTTAAAGAAGGAACAGAAAATGTTGCACTGGTGAAGGGGGGTGTTCTTTACATGACTGTAAACATACAACTATAATCATGTTTGTAATCATGGTGTTTAAATAAAGATAATTATATTAAAAAAAGAAAAAAATAATATGTAATATAAAAAAATGTAATGACATTGTCTATTATAATGTGACTATAAGCACATAGAAAAATTTATATAGCACATATTGTTTATGATACTTGTACTCAAAAGTATTTATATGAAATGAAAATATATATGGCTGAAAATATTTATATTTAATAACTTTACTTGTAATGTGTATGATATATGTGAATATATTGCAATTAAAAAAATAAAATAAAAAAAAGAAGGAACAGAAGCTTTGTTTTTTTTTTAAGGATAATTAAGAGATGGTGTCTTTCTTAATAGTCAAATTTAAGAAGGCATTAATCTTTGTTTCTCATTTATTTATTATTATTTACTCATGTATTAAGTATACCTTTATCTGGATCTTCTACTCTACTACTGAAATTCAAAGTTGGTGAACCAACTTTGGAAACTGATTTCTATAAAACTGATTTCTATTTTTCACATGAAAATGTTCAAGAATCTATGATTCATAAAGTATTCTCTTAAAATGCAAATATCTGTTCACAATTCTTATGTAAAAGAAAAAAATGTAAAATGAGAGCATAGCTATTTATAATTCTTAACTGAAAACCTAAGTGACAAGAGCAGTTGCCCAGGTATATTTTCATAATGTTATACTTATGTTCTCTTATCAGGTTAGGAGAACAAACTAACCACAGCAAACCCCATTAAATACTCAAATGAGTCTTTTGTAGGGAAAACAAAACCTCATTCTTCCTCTCTTTCTAGGATGTTTTCTGAAGGTAGATTATATGAACAAACATATAATAGCATATATACCACTTTCATACAGAGGAGATAATCAGGAAAACTGGGTAACTCCCTGAAGGGACCAGCACCCCTAAAATCCTCACTCTAGCAAAAGACAAAAAAAAAAAAAAGATGTGGCAGATTGGGTATGGGGTGAATGTAGGGACAGGCAAGAAAAGAAGTTATGAAAAGTTTACTGGAAAAGCACAGTTATCAAGGTGTTTTATGGTCATTTTTCTCTTTCTAGTATTGAGAAGAAGTTCTTTACAGATGGAGATGTTTATTTTCTTTTTCTTTCTTTCTTCATCTTTTTTTTTTTTTTTTTTGCTCAGGAGTTTGGTATTTAGTGATTTCTGCATTCTCTTCTTTCCTTTTAAGTTCTTTGCCCTAATATTTAAATAGACACAAAACATTTGTGTTAGCAGGGAAGAATTACATTTTGTATGTCTGAGAGGTACATAAAGATCTGACTCAAATGATTGATCAAGAAGACTGCAGGCAGTTTTTATGCCTTCTAAAGACTCTCAAATTATGGCTTATTGATCACTTTTCAGAGGAAAATAGTGTACTTATCACTTCCCCAGAAATCTACCATCTTTAACTGAACATACAAAATGGTGCTGAAGGTTATCACCTCCTTGGATTGTTCCAGTGGCCCCAAGAAGTGGTAGAGTCCACTCTTGGCAGCACTGATGAAGACAAAGAAATAAATTTCTGAAGACAAATAAATGTACAAGACCAAGTGATTTGGGCCTAGGATAGTAAATTCAAAAGGAAGTAACAAGGTTTGTTTATACTATCTTTGCTGTCCTTATGTCCTTATCTTGGTGATTAAGGATGTAGCTCTTCCTTCTGGTACAGGGAGGGTATCTTTCACATGGGAGACTTATTTCCTGCCTTTCAGGGGACAAAGAAAAGATCACTGTATCCTTCTTGTACAGTCATTTCTCAAGTAGCTTTAATTCAAACTAATCAACCTGTCAAAATTAAGGTTTATTTAATTTCTACTAGATTTTCAGAGCATTTCAAGTGTTCACTGTTTCTCACAAAATAATCATGTGCCAGGTATGTGAGTCATCAGTAGGACACAGGCTGCAACAATCATGGTGCTGAAAATCATCCTTGTCATAATCATTAACCTGTACAGACCTGTGATCCCTGACCCTAACATTTAAACCTTAACCCCTGACCTTTGATCCCTGACCCCAACCCTGGAGCTTTAACCCCTGACAACCAACCCTTGACCCCTAACCCCTAATATCCATTCTTTGACCACTGATTACTTGCCCCGGCCCCCTAACCTCCGATCATTGACAACCCTAAACATCGAGCTTTGACCTCTGACCCCTGACCACCAACATGTAATCCATGATCCTTGAGCCTTGACCCTTAACTTCTGACCCTTGACACCAACTCTTAACCCCTAACTTCTAACACTCAATGTCTTCTGGTTTTATCTCACCATTAGTCAATGCTGTTACCAAATTGTTGGAGTCTGTAGTTATTCCCATGACAGTATACGTCAAGGACGGAGAAACCCTGTATATCTTGGGCCAAGGGAATTCCCTCTCTAATTTCCCCAATATTAACTGTGTCTATGTGGAAAAAAAAGAAGCAGCACAAAATAATTTTTAATTAATTTTTTCTTGGTTTTTGATGTTATTGTTGTTGTTGTTTTCTTTGGTACCAAGGCCAAACAATTGTATGATCACTAAGTAGTAATAAAAATGTCGAACTTAAACACCAAATCCAAAGCCAACGACAACAGAATCAATACCCAATCTGCAACAAGCTAGACACAGAGGGGACCACTTATACTAGCAGCTGGCGATGGGTGGGAGGGGGATATGGGATGCAAGCTGGGAATGGGGGTGGAATATTACTGTGAAAGATCTGTAATCCACTTTGGTCAAAATAAAAAAAAAATCTGAATTAAAAAAAAAAGAAGTAGACAGAAAAGAATGCAAGTTAAATAATCCATTTATATTCATTTGGAAATAGGCAAAACTAGTGTTTTATGTTAGAAGTCAAGATAGTTGTTAGCTTTTGGAGGAGTGGTATATATTGGAAGAGCACAAAATGAGTTTTCTGGGCTTCTGAAAAGGGTTATTATTTTAATCTGGGTCTTGGTTATATGGGAGCATTCATGATTTAGGAAAAAAACCTGAACTATAGATCTATTAGTCATGCAATATCCTGCATTACACTGTGCCTAATTTAAAAATTTACATAAACATTGTGGAACTGTCTCATCCTGTCTCATAACTCACAGGACTGAGTGCACGCTTTGCATACAGAAGACGCAGGTTTAATTCGATGACCACAAAGTCCCCCAAACTCTGAGAGGAATAACCCCTGAGCAGAATCACGAGTAGCTCTTGCGCACCTCTACTGGTGCCTCCAAAATGCCCTTTGACAATGACAGGCTTGGGGAGGAAAAAGAAATTCAAGGAGATAAGTTTAAACAATACTGAATAACAAGAGGTCACATAAAAGTGAAGGGGCTCAGGAAAGTTCTCCCCAAAATTCTTTGTTTTAGCAAGTGTGTTAGGTTACACCTTATCTTACCCCCCAAAACAGATCACCCCTGGTTTCTTTGTATGTTTGTTTACAACTTGGATTTACCCCAAAAACAGAGATTGCCTTTCTTGTAAACCTGGGTGGGACTGGCTCAGAATAACCTGAGCTATCTGTCCTTATTGCCCCACCCAGCGGTGGTCTAGGTACTCAATAAAATGGTACTTCTAGCCGTAGGCTTTGCTCTCCATATAGGTAGAAGACTGCCAGACTACACGTGTTTCACCCTCAGACTGGTTTGGATTATTTCATGTGCATCCATGATTCAGATTCATTCACCTGGGGTTGGAGATAAGGTATGTGGGGTGATTTTATACAAGTGGATTCTTTTGAGCTGTAGACAATTAATACCCAGCAGTTCAAGGTAAACTTTTACCCCTTTCTTTACTATCTAAAGGAATTGAGAGGAAGCCTGCATCAGAAAGAGTTAGTAATAGAGATGGCTTTTTATCTTCATGACCTATCTTCTCAGCAAGGCAAATATCTAATTATTAAATAGATGCTCATCTTAATAGTTCCATGAATTACTCTCCTCCCCTTTGCAGCCTCAGGCATGTAAGGTTCAATTGCCTAACTTGTCTGTGGGTTACCAACTTTTGGGGCCCCCAGGCATGCAAAATTTAATTTTTTTCTGCTAGTTTTTTTTTTAGAGGAGGTGACTCAACTGAGAATCTAGATACACATTATTTCTCTTCCTCTACAAAAGCTCTCTGGTTGGGCATTGTCCGACATAATGGAAGTGGAAAAGAAGTTCCAATTGAGGAAGGTAAAATTTTTCAGAAAGATCAGCGCATTTGAGCTAGTGAAGTCCAGGAATTATTCAGTGGAATAAAGAAGGTGGGGATGATTAGAAAGAGCAAAACTTCTTAAACTTTATCCTCTTGCAACACATTTGTGCCAAGAAATGCAAAACAGGTGAGTCCTTCTAGAAACATCTGGATTCATTACAAGATTGGCTCTGAATTATTTTTTTTTTTGGTTGTTACACATTTAGAAACCTTTCGCTCTCATCAAAATTTTTGTGAACCCCTCGTTCAGTTATATGACTCCCTGTAGAATTAAAACCCAAAGCTGAAAAAGCTAGAACATTGAAGAGCCAGGAATACTCATTGTGCTTAAGAGAACTTGACTTGAAATTATTATATGAACATTCCTAAGAAAGAGGAACTATTTAAAATTAAGTTGTTTCAGTAGTCAGATATTAGGCTTTTGTATTAGCAAAGTCATGTACTTCACCTTCCTTCAGTGGTCAGATACAAGAAGCTAGGAATTTTGAACATATATCCTTTAATTATCCATAAGTGCCTCAGCCCACCATAGAACCCTGAGGCACTTAGGAAAATTCAGTCCAAGGTACTGACCATTTTGTTGTCTAAAGCACCTGTGTAGATTTAAATGTAATATGTTCCTTAGTTACTGTATATTACCGAGAAGAAGACAGGATTTACAAAACCCTTTCTCTAGAAGAAAGGAATCTTTTAAGCTCAAAAAAAAAAAATACACTCGAGAACCATGGGCTGGAGAGATAGCACAGCAACAGGGCATTTGCCTTGCATATGACTGAGCCAGGAGGGTCCCAGTTGGATTCCTGGCATCCATATGGTCCCCAGCCTGCCGCGGCAATTTTTGAGTGCAGAGCCAGGAGTAAGCCCTGAGCCCCGCTGTGTGTGGCCCATAAACCAATTAATTAATCAATAAATCAATAAATAAAGTTAAAAAAAACCTTGAGAACTAGAAAAAGCAAGTTTCAGTCAGGAGGCATCAGCTGAGTGCTTAGAATTTGGAATCCAGAAGTGAAGAGTTTCAGTACTAAGAACAAAGGCAATCCGGGATTACAAACAGGAGAAGCTGTGCATTCAAGTCCACTGAGCTCAAGTAAATCCCCAGGAAGCCCTCTCACTAGGCTCAAGCCTTAACTGCTGTGAAAAGACTTTCACATCGTTTGTCATAACATGGGAGTCAAAAGCATAGCAGCAAGCAGTAGGTAGGAGTCTAACTCCCTGACATAGGTTTTACCTGGACTGGTAAAGGCTCACAAATCTACTAGACTACACATATTCCAAATATTTGAATATTTTTCTTTTGTTTTTCTTTTTTATAACTTTTATTGAGACCAATGTGAATTACAAGTGTTTCACAGTTATATTTAAAATACATAGTGACAGTGAATTAGGGCAATTCCCACCACCAGTGTTGACCTCCCTCCGCCACTGTCCCCAGCATGTCTCCCATACCTCCACCCTTAGCCTTGTGCCAGTATAACAGGTCCCTTTTGTGTATAGCTTGTTGTAGTTTGGGTCTCTTGATTTTATTGTCGTTGACTTTGGTTTGAGTATTTAGGTCTGATCATTTTTTTATTTCCACTCAATGCTCATGAGACCGCTTGACACTTGGTACCATCCACTTATTTTTTTTCTTAATTTGTAGGAAGACATGGAAATATGAGGCAGAAAAAGATGATTCATGTATGGTTCTGTTAAAAAAAATAAAGCGGGTGGGAGCCCCTGTCTAGAAGCTATAAATATAAATAAAATTAAAAGAAGGAAAATAACAAGAGGGGAGCTAGTGTGGCAAGGTTGTTGTTTTTTTGTTTTGTTTTGTTTTTGTTTTTGAATAGGCATAGTAGGTATTGGGGAAATTAGAAAGGGACTTCTAATACTTCATACTGTCATGAGACCAACAACAGGCTCTAGACGTGTTCATTGTCAACCCCCCAGGTCTTTCTTTATGGTACCAGAAAATGTTCTGCTCAGTTGGGGTTGTCAAAGTCAGTACTTTGTAATTAGAGATCTTGATTTTGCACACCAAATATTTAAAAACAGAATAGATTTTATTCTTTGCAATATTATTGAATGGACAATAACCTGAAAATCTTCAATTTACTAAACACCTAGAAATGCGATGCAAAGATAAAGCAATTTCCTTATAAATTTTCAACTGAGAATACAAGAAAGTAAAGTGGCCAGAAACAAAAAGGAAACTAAAAGCTGTAGTTGGTAGTATGGCATATATGAAAATGGAATGGTGCCTGTTGACTTTATATAGAATATTGAGTATGTAGGAAAAGAAAATAATCTTTCCTCTCTGGTATTCTAAATTCTAAATTGAGTTGCTGTAATATAAAACCTCTAACCAGAAGAAAAAAACCAGACACTTATTAACCTGTATATGTTGCATATATGTTGGCATATCCACAGAATAACAAGTAGGTCAACTAGGTGGTTTAGAATTTAAACTTAATATCTGAATAGGAAAAATGGAGGAGAGGTATCAGTCTTTCAGGAAAGTGTAATTGATTTTTAGGAGAGGTGAAAGGGCCTTTAAAAGAATAAGTTGAGATTAGCTTATTTGTGACAAAGTTTGTCTGAAGTGAGCTAGATTCTTCAGTTATAAATATTAATTTTTCTTGTTTTATTAAACCCCTGGGGGGAGAGATCTATGACAATTGAGTTTCTTTCAAAGGATCCATCACTGAGCATATAAAGAAAGTTAGAAATACATCTATTCTACAATGCTATTTTTCAGGGCTACTGTTTAAAATAATTATATGCTGGGTCCAGAGAAATAGAACAACAGTAGGGCATTTTCCTTGCACTCAGCCAACCCAGGATCTATGGTGGTTCAATTCCCAGCATCCTATATGTTCCCCTAAGCCTGCCAGGAGTAACCCCTGGGCATCTTCAGGTGTGACCCCCCCCAAAAACAAAACAAAACAAAACAAAAAAATAAAATAAAATAATCATATGCTAAAGTGGCATATTTCAAGGTGACAAATTTTGGTCCAAGATAAAAATAGGACATTAGAAGTGAAGTCTATATCATGTGGAGAGGAGCAGTAGGGCTGTGTCAATCCCTCATTCATATGAATTCAAGATCCTTAGAATCAATCTTGAAGGGATTCAATAAATTGTTGAGTTAAGACCAAGGGTTTCTGATCATATATATAAAGGATTAGGTTGTGATTCCTATTGTTAGGGCTAGATAAAGCTAGGAATGCTGAAAATTAATGACTTTTGCAAAGCTGCAAACAAACTCAAAACAGAAAACATCACTACCTTGTAGTCTGGATAAGAGAGTATATTTATTATGGATGAAAGAAGGAAATCCCTAAAAAAAAAAGTAGGTTTCCTCCACAAAAGAAATGTCTCTGTAAAAATCACCCCAATGTGCTGTATCTCTAACCCCAGATGAAAGAGTATAAAGCAGAGGCCCTACATGAAATAATCCAAACACTGAGGGTGAAAAACATGTAGTCTGGCAATTCTCCCTTGTATGAGAGTGAGTTGCCTGCAAGAATGATCATGTTTATTGAGCACAGAGACCACCCTCAACTGGGTAGTAAGGACAGAGTAAGGACAGAGAGCTTAGGCTATCCTGAGGCAGTCCCACCAAGTTTTACATTTAAGACAATCTCTGTTTTGAGGGAAAACCAAATTGTAAATAAATACGTACAAAGAAACCAGGGATGATCTTTGTTTTTGATAAAATAAGGTATAATCTAACAAGTTTCCTAATGATAATTCAGGTCTCCTGAGTATATCCTAGATTGATGTAGATAACTTAGATGAAATGAGGAGTTATAGGAGGTTGTAGCACTCCTGAAGAATGTTGCTGCCTTCTTGCTCAACCCACCAGAGTCACCTGGAAAGATGAAAATGAAGACTTATAAGGTCTGCCCTGAACACCTGCCTGACTCCAGCCCAACTAGACAACTGTCAGGATGCACCCAAGTTCCTTTAAATCTTCATGCAGCAGGAAAGTTTCCCCACCACTTGATTTCCATGGGAGTTGTAATCTCAGAATGGAGTGAGGATTTGGCTAATGCAGGAAAAGGAAGTCATGGCCGGCCTTACCCCAGAGACTCAGGCTTCCAGATTCATCACCTGTCCTCACAGAAAAGTATGTGGAGAATATCATGCTGAGTGAAGTTAGAAGAAGAACAGATTCTTCTCAGGGCAGAGCCAGGAGCAACCCGCCCCCCATACCAAAAAAAAAAAATCAAGCAATAGAAACTGAGAATTGATCTGATCTGGAAAATGGAGGGATAAAAGATGAGTGGGACAATGGGACATGGTGGAGGACTGGGGACACTTTGGCGGAAGGTTGAAATGTTGTACGCCATTTTCAATATTGTAAGTTATGATGCCTAAAATAATTTTTAAAGTCTGAACAGAAAATAAGAAAATGGAATTTCAGGAAGGTGCTGAATAATGAAGGAAGGCAAGTGTATTTGGGAAATAAGAGTGGAAAGAGGGAATAAGCCTTCTCCAGAAGGAAAGGGCTGAGTGCACCTCTCAAGTCAAGAAGCAAAGCTGCGGGGCCGGGCGGTGGCGCTAAAGGTAAGGTGCCTGCCTTGCCAGCGCTAGCCTTGGATGGACCGCGGTTCGATCCCCCGGTGTCCCATATGGTCCCCCAAGCCAGGAGCAACTTCTGAGCACATAGCCAGGAGTAACCCCTGAGCGTTACCGGGTGTGGCCCAAAAACCAAGAAGCAAAGCTGCAGGCAAAAATCTCAAAATGAAGAATGTACCCTGCTTGCTTCTACAAAGTTGGTTTTGCAGGAATTTCTCAAGCTCCGTGGTCCAAATTCGATGTAGATAGTGTGTTGCAAGGATGCTGTCTAGAGGAAGAACTGGAAAGTTTTGATTGTCTTTTTTATGTTCTTGTTACAACCTGTGTTTCTGCTTTGGGACCTTCTCCTCTCAAAGCAGCCAGTGCCTTAGTTTCTGCATCTCTGTGGGTTTCCTTTCTCAAATGGGTTTCTGCATCTCTATGTCCTCCTTGCCCTAAGCTGATTTTATTTAGCAATACCATGACTTTTAAAAATCTATATTGTGGGGCTGAAGCGGTGGCACAAGACAGCAATTTGATCTTCCTGCATCCCATATGGTTTCTCAAACCAGGAGCGATTTCTGAGCACAGGTCCAGGAGCAACTCCTGAGCATCACCAGGTGTGGCCCATAAAAAAAAAAAAACAAAACTATATTGCCAGGGATTTGCTCATCTGCCTTCTTTTCTGTTCATATTTTACCCATAGAATCATGGTTTATTACCTGTACAGAAAGTGCTGGAACTATAAACTAAAAGAAACACCTCAACAGAAATTTTGATTACTTTCTAGACAGCTGAATTTGAAATAACCTGAAGATGTGAAACTATAGGGGACTTAGTCTTGGGAGAAAGGTCACTTATATTTTTTCCTGGTGTTTACCTCCAAGAAATCTACATGATTCTAATGTTGAAGATCCAAGAGAAATCTCATTCTGAATCTGAAGAGCAAGCAATTGATGTAAAGTATAGCTAGAAGGTATACTTTTTCTTTTGCAAGAGAAAAGACTTTTCCAGAGACAGTGAAAGAGGATTCTCCAATTCTAGCACCCCTCCCCCTTAATCTTCTTGTCAATATAAAGGAGGGGGAAATGTAGCCCAAAAAGGTTGGAGAGAGCTTAAAAGAACAGTGAGAACTATGCAAAGAGGAAGAAGATTGGGGAGGTGGCAAAGCGACACTACTGGAGAAATTCTCCTTCTAAGAGACTCAGAGGCTACTAATGCACACGTTGAATTAGAAGAACATAAAATACTTTCTCTCCCATAAGCCTTAGCATCACAACATGGAACCCTGGTATATATTGCTACATGAAAAGAAAAAATGGAAAATCAAAGCCAAGAGAGAAAAAAATAAGAATACTGAGGGAATTTAGACTTATTGACTGTTAAGAGTCCAGTCTCAACTTTGTCCCCAAAGAAATGGAGAGCACACAGCAATGCAAGCCACACAGCGAGGTTTATTGATCCTTCATGCTGGGGTCCCATAACTCCCAATGCGAAGGACTTTCAAGTTGGGCCCCATATGTTAGGCATTCAAGCCTTTTATATGTTTTTTCATTATTCAGAAATTTGCTATAGCTATGGAATGGAGTGGCAAGGACCACCCCCTGATAAACACATGGAGGTTTTTAGGTTCACTCTCCCCCATCATGGTTCCTGGCTGGGGGGTAAGTTGCTGAGCTCTTAGAGGTTACCTGGAGTCTTCTGCCTATCATGACTGAACTTACTTAGCTTCTGGGTAAGTAAATTATCTTTAAAATTATTTGTCCTTACTGTGTTCCCCCCCCCAAATAAGACATCCTCCAAAAATAAGACCTACTTACAGGTTTCCTTCTGGGTGAAAATAAGGCTCTCCTAGACTCTGTCTCAGAATAAAAATTAATTTACCATAAACTGGTTGCTAGCGCCATCCCTTCTGTTGTCTGGTTTGTGTTGACAACTACTGTACTACAGTACCGTCTACATGAAGTCAATTTCTTTTATTTTTATTTAACAATAAATGTGTACTGTAGTCTTCTTTATGGAAAAATAAGACATCCCCTGAAAATAAGACTTAGTGCATCTTTGGGAGCAAAAATTAATATAAGACAAAGTCTTATTTTGGGGGAAACAGGGTAGTAAAAGGTTGGACTAGGAGTGGTTGTAATTCTTGGCATTTACCTTATGGGGACTGGCTATTCTCTAGGCCTAGTCTTTTTACCTTAAAACTGCAGTCTGCTCTTAGGCTCACAGCAAGACCAGGTTTACAGTTAGTTAACTTCCTTAAGCAAGCCAAAGTAATGTTCTTTCTAATATTATTTCTAAGCAAAGAAATACCATTCTAGCATCAACATAATTCTAAATCTAGGATTCTAACACAGCATCCAACACTGACAACTACAGCCACACACACACAAAAATAAAATATAGTAGTGCAATTTAACATATGTACCATTTAGTTAACATGAAATAAACATAAACACTGAAAGATTAGCATAAGTCCTTAAACAAATCCTCAATTTCTATCAATATCAAATATTAGCTTTCAACAAAACACTATAAGACATACAAAAAGAGGAGAAGAAATACAAGTTTAAAAAATAGAAATCATTAGAATCAGACTTCGATATGGCAATGGTATATATTGTTCCAATATAATTGGAATATCAAAACAAAGAATTTTAAATAACTATGCATAATTTGGGCTAAAAGCCCCAAAATAAAGTGTAGAAACTATACAAGAGGGGCCAGATAGATAAAACAGCGGTAGGGTGTTTGCCTGACATGCCTCCAACCTAGGACTGATGGTGAGTCTATTCCTGGGATCCCATATGGTTCCCTTAGCCCACTAGGGATGATTTCTGAGTGCAGAGCCAGGAGTATCCCCTGAGTGCCACAGGGTGTGGCTCAAAAAACAAAAAAAGAAAAAATAGTACAAGAACAAATGTAAATATGAACAAATCATGGGAATTATAAAAAAGAACAAAAAATGCTTTATATAAAAATAACAAAGTATGAATGTCTTTTATTATTTAGTATTAAGTAATATAACTTAGAAAAATCTGACTGTAAAAATAGATTAATAAAAATCTGCATAAACTGGGGCCGGGAAGGTGGTGCTAGAGGTAAGGTGTCTGCCTTGCAAGCACTAGCCTAGGACGGACCGAGGTTCGATCCCCCCGGCGTCCCATATGGTCCCCCAAAGCCAGGAGCAACTTCTGAGCACATAGCCAGGAGTAACACCTGAGCATCAAACGGGTGTAGCCCAAAAACCAAAAAAAAAAAAAATCTGCATAAACTAAAATAAGAAAATATAATTTTAAGCAGAGAGGCATCTACCCAAGGCCCAACTCATTTAAAATTGTAATTCCAGAAGGAAAAATAAAGTTATAACACAGAAGAAATATTTAAAGTAATAATCACCAAAAAGTTTTCAAATTAATGGACAACAGCAAATCCAGAATGTTCAAATAACCCCTAGCAGGTTAAAGAGCAAAAGAAAAACAAAAATAAACTAAGTGTACAGATACATTACATTAAACTTGTACAATATCATAAAGAATACAAAAAGTCTCTAAAGAAGCTGGGATAACAAAACAAAACTTGCCTCAGGAGGAACAATGATAAGAATCACAAAAGGCTTATTGTTAGTCAAGACGTAGCAGAGAGAAGAGTAAAAGATTTATAGGGTTAAAGGAAACTACACTGGCCTAATGCTACTTCCCGAGAAATCCCTTAAAAGTAAAGGAAAAACATATTCTGGCCACACATTGTGGGGGAGTACAGAGGACAGAGAAATGATCGCGATGACAATGATCTTTGGAACTGATCATTTGGGACAAAAACTGGGCGCTGAAAGTAAGTAAAGTGAAATGCTTGCTACCCATTCATTAACAATAGTGCAAACCACAGTGTCAAAAAGGAAATTCAAGGAAAGGGAGGATAAAACGTTTGCCCCAGAGGCAGGCTGAAGGGGAGGATAGAAAGAAAAATCGGGACACTGGTGACAGGAAATGTGCACTGGTGAATGACTCGTCTGCAATTCAATCACGAACAACTTTATATCCACAATGTTTAAATAAAGTAAATAATTTAAAGGGAAAAAAAAAAGAATAACATTGTTATTCAAAGAAAGGAAAAACAGATTTCTCAGACAAATAGAAACAGAATGAATTCATCGTACGCTTTGCCAGACATGTTTATAAAAACTGGAAATGAAGGAAGGAAACTGGTATAGGCCAGAACTCAGAATCTATAAAAGAAAAAGCATCAGAGAAGTAATAAATAAATGTAAAGCAAAATCTATTCTCGAAAGAACACCGTAACTTTGCCCCTTTCCTTTGTTAGAGTGATAAGCAGACACACAGGGTTAACTGTGGTTTTCTCTCTCTCTCTCTCTCTCTCTCTCTCTCTCTCTCTCTCTCTCTCTCTCTCTCTCTCTCTCACACACACACACACACACACACACACACACAGGCTTTGTCAGGGATTGCACTCTTGTCATATTATATACATTCTAATTGTAGTTCTTCTCAGGGAATTATGCAGTACTCCTGGCTATGGTACTAACAAATCTTCAGTTGCAGAGCTCAAGGGGTCATACACTGTCACACTTTCATTTCAGTGCTCAACCTACTTACTTCTGGCTGCATGTTGGAACATCCTGTTTTTATCCAAAACAAAGGCATTACCCAGCTTCCTCTTTCCTTTTCACCTATTCCCTTTGGTATGTGCAATTGCCCCTAGAATGGACTGTTTTATAGGTACTTGGCTTATAGGTATTTGTCTCTCCCTTGACCTTCCTATTCCAGGTTGAATTTGAACTTGTAAAGAAAGAGAGGTTCCAGTTTAGGCAGGTGAGAAGCTGCATGACTCCATGATTTTCTCCCTCATGACTGTCTTCACCCGGGATTGGAAATATGGCACTTGGGGAATTTTTACATCTGGCCTGTGGGGCATTTTAACAGCCTTGTGCTCTTGATTGCTTGCTTTATCCAACACTGGGAGTCTCAAGCAGCAGTCTCCTGGACCTAAATGCATATGAGGCATCAGTGAGAACCAAACTCAAGGCCTTGTGCTTGTAAGACAGATGTCTCAATTGCAAGGCCAGAAAGATAGTGCAGAGTCAAGGCACTTGTTTTACAAGCAGTCAATCTTGATTCTTTTCCCACTCCAACTACGATTTCATACGTAATCCCTAAGTGCAAAGACAGAAATAAACCCTGACCAGATTGGGTATGGCCCCCAAACCCAAAATACAAATAAAAAAAAGATGCTGGGTCCATTTTCTTTTCTTTTCTTTCATTTTTGTTTTGGCATCCACAATGACTCCGGGTCAGGTTAGGGGTAGGAGGTGATTTTTATCTCTGTACCATGAAAAGATCCCAGTGTTTCACATCTGGAATAAAGCTATGGAATCTACCTATGAGCAATAGCCCTAGCTTCAGACTCTAATTTTCTGATTATTAACTGATGTAAGAAATGAATGTTTAAAGCACTAACAGGCAGCTATTTAATGACTATACTATATATTAGATGATTATAACTCATAGCATTGATATAGTGAAATGAATAACAGCAGTGTGGCATACTTGAAAATATTCTCTTATATGTTTGTAGCACTATCTGTGAAAAATAACAGTGTCACTTGAAACTACTTGAACTAGTTATAAATATATAGAGTAAACTGAAGAGCATTAAGCATAAAGAACTTGAAAGTTTTTAATTTATATGAGAAAAGAAAATATAGAATTGTAACCAAGAAGATGGAAAGAGGGGGAAATACATGTAATAAATAGAAAGCATTAAAAATGCTAGATATGATTCAACCTCATAAATAATGATTTTAAGTATAAATTGTAGCAATTAAAATATATATAGTCATAGGAAACTTAAAAAAATACAACCAGATATTTCAGCAATAAACCATTTTTGAGAGCCTAGGAGAGATCTCAATAAACTAGACTTGGGGATCTGAGTTTGATATCCAAACATTACAGGATGTGGCTCTTGTAGCCCCTGAATACCACAGTAGTGTCCCTGGCTGCCTCCAGCACCACTGGACTGACCATCAAAAATCAGGGAGCATTGCTAAAGAGATCCTTCTAAAGAAACCCTCTTTGAATATAAAGACTAGATCAATTAAAAGTAAAGGGATAAAGACATGGCATGCTAACACCAATAAAAAGGGGGGGATGATATAAATATAGTAATTTCAGTTAAGACTGAAAGAAAATAAAAAATATTAATATTTTTGGCAGGAGTGAAAGCACAGCAGTAGGACGTTGCGACTGACTCAGGACAGACCCAGGTTTGATTCCCGGCATCCCATATGGTCCCAGAGTCTACCAGGAGCAATTTCTGAGCACAGAGCCAGAAGTAACCCCTGAGAGCTGCCAGGTGTGAAGCAAAAAATATTTTAATATTAATAACATAATAATTTGTCAAAATAAAAATATCTTTGGCTGGATTGATAGCACAGCAGTAAGGCACTTGTTTTGCATGTGGCTGACCTTGGTTGGACCTGAGTTGATCCCCAGCATCCTATATGATCCTCCGAGCCTGCCTAGAGAGATTTCTGAGTGCAGAGGAGTTACCATTGAGCACCAAAAAAATATAATCAGAGTCCCAGTCTCCAAAACTAAGACCAGGAGAGACATGAGTCTGGAAGCAAACATTGATGCAGGAAATAATCCACACAGTGAAAGGGTGCAAGAACAGGTTCTGGAATTCCGACACTCAAGCCACAAAAGCCTTCTGCTCTTAAGAAGGAAATCAGTTTAGTGGAGGAAGACTGAAGAATGAGCCTTTTCTTTTCTGAGACCCAGGCTCTTATTAGCAAGAACCAGACCACACCCTAGAGTGGAGAAGAAATACCAAGTAAGGAGGGATCTGGTAATCCCATCACCAGATCACAGCCTAGGGTGGTGTATGAATACTGATTAGGGTAGGACTAGTAATCCAACAATAAAATATAATAAAATTATCATTGTTTAGTTTTCAGTAGAGGTCATTTTAGCATTGCTCAGTATCTACTTTTGCCTCTTTGTTTGAGGCATTGCTCAGGGATCTATACATTTCTGGGGATTGAACCCAAGTCATCTGCTGACAAAGCATGAGTTTCAGTCTTTTTGAGCTATCTCTCTGGCTCAACAACAAAAAATATGTCTTACACATTTGTTGTTTTACTTTAAGAAAAGAAAATACTGGGCCAGAGAGATAGCACAGCAGTGTTTGCCTTGCAAGCAGCCGATCCAGGACCTAAGGTGGTTAGTTCGAATCCCGGAGTCCTATGTGGTCCCCCGAGCCTGCCAGGAGCTATTTCTGAGCAGATAGCCAGGAGTAACCCCTGAACGCCGGCGGGTGTGGCCCAAAAACAAACAAAAAAGAAAAAATGAGTTTGAGTTATAGAACAGGAAAAAGGAGCTTGTCTTGCACACAGTACACTCAGATTTGATTCTGCCACTGCATTATGATTTGATTTCCAAGCAAATCTGGGTATGTCCCCAAAGCCAAAATAAGAAGAATAGATATAAGTGGCCTTCAAAATTGGATGTGAAGAAAGATGAAGCGGGTATACCCAGCGCTTTCCATTAATAACACTACTTTTGCAGTCTGAGCCATTAAAGTTAGAATAATGCAATAGTAAAAGTTCATAGAGCGCTTAAAATATGTTTATTTAATGTATCATCTTCCCAGATTAAGTGAGAAATATCTTTCAGCAGTTACACAATAAAATTTAGTATCTTTTCATAATGAAACTCATAGCAAAATAAGAAAACTTTCTAACCTGATAAAAGTTATCTCTGATACAAACACAAGAAAATGACAGCAAATGTAACATGGAAATCATTCCCTTATAGGCAGAAAGAACTCAGAGGTTTCCATCATTATAGCTTTTATTAAACATTATAAAGAAGATCCAAAACAACACTGAAAGATAAAAAAAGGAACAAAATGTTTAATGATAAGAAACAACACAAATACTGTCTTATTGTACAAGTAAAATGCATATCTCAAAATAAAATCTGAAAGAATCTGCACAAAAACTTTTAAAGCTAATAAGAGATTTCGACAAGACTGCTAAATACTGAATCAACACACTACAATTATTTTATTCTTATGGAGCACAACAATCAAAACATCTGATATCAGGATCATATTTAGAATGGTTTAAATGAATGTAGAAATAAAGCTGACAGAGATGTATGAGATCTTTACCAAAAAGTAAGAAAAAAGGTCTAAAAAAGTGAATAAAATTTATCAATGTAACATTGTACTTTATTTTTTGTTTGTTTGGCATTTCTGTTTTGGGTCATACCCGGCTGCACTCAAGGGTTACTCTTGGCTCTATGCTCAGAAATTGCTTCTGGCTGGCTCAGGGGAACTATATGGGATGCTGGGATTCGAACTACCATCTGCGCTGCATTGGCTGCATGCAAGGCAAATACCCTACCACTGTGCTTTCTCTCTGGCCCCAACATTGTACTTTAAATATCAACTGATAGATTAACAATGAACAGGCACTTGGTTAGAGAGGTGAATGATATTCAGAAGTTAAAAAGTAACTGCAACTATGTGCATCAACCTAGATAATCTCAACAATAATATTAAATATAAAGGGAAAATCATAAAATAAATATAGCATTTTATAACCACATGTATTTAAACTCGCAAAATCATATTATTTATGAATACAGACATGTAGTAAAAGCATAAGATCCAAAGGCAGCATAGTAGCTTCCTTTAGAGTGGGGAAAAGGGTGATATTTCTTACAGTAATACTTACCCAAGGATCAAAAAAAATGCTAATGTCTGACTGTCTCCATCAGACAATACAATTTAATTGGTATAAAATGAGACATGGCCTATTGAGGCTTATTCTCTCTAAGTGATTCTAATGGCAGCAAAGTTTGACAATTATAAGGGTAGATTATAAATTAAGGATAGATAATTATACAGGTAGCTTCAAATCTATCTGTGAATTTCTGCTTCTTAATGTTAGTCCTGGATTCAATGTGCCAAAATGTTATGAATTTGTAAGACTTGGTGATTGTTTCCATGAATATTTATAAAAGAAAAAGAAATGTAGAAAAGAAAGGAATGACTAGAGGAAGGAAGGGAGAAAGTAGGGAGGAAGAGAGAGGAAAAGGGAGGGAGGAAGAGAAGAAAGGAGAAAGAAGATGCTATTTTCTCTCACCGAGTCACCCACATTCGTGCTGTAGTTGACTATTCAAAATGGAAGATCTTACCATATTTTCTTTGTACCTAGAGCCTGTAATCAAATGTGTCACCCTTTAACTGTTGTAAAATCACCCCACGTGCCTTATCTCCAAGCCCAGGTGAACGAGTCTAAAGCAGACCAGGTTGAGGGTGAACCGTGTATAGTCTGACAATCTTCTACATGGTATTTCCATGTAGCTGCCTGTTTTTTTATTGAGTACAGAGACTACTCCTAGGTGGGGCATTAAGGACAGAGTAACGGTAGATAGTTCAGGCTATCCTGAGCCTGTCCTGTCCAGGTTTATATATATAAGACCATCTTTGTTTTGGGTGAAACCAAATTGTAAACAAACAGATATAAATCAGGGATGATCTTTGTTTTGGATAAAATAAGGCATAACCTAATAAACAGCAACTTGAAAACATTTGTAAAGAAAAGGTCTTAGAATGCTAACTTTGGTAACCTGACCTTCGTCCTACTATGAAGACAAACATCCTGCTCAGATGTCATGTAGTAACAACTAAATTTGTGCATATGCTGTAAGAAAAAGAATTAAGTGAAATAATATCTGGGTTCCGATTGTGATAGTAACCTTTCAGTGCCAATTTGATATGTGTAGAGCACAACACTGGCATTAAGTCACTCAAAAGGTAGCTAGCATACAGACAAACACTTACATGTGGGGTTTACAAATTTAACAAAATGATCATCTTAATTGAATAAAACTCTTTTTTGGTGACAGGGGCAACTCAGAAGAATGAGACAGGCAGCAAAATATGTCAAGGATCATAGCAGCCACTAAGTAGGGGGTGACAAGATGGAAATGTTGATTTATGTAAGAACATGAAGGAAAGGAATAAAGTAGCTCCATAAACATTAATTCTCTTGGGCAAAACTCTATTCTCTGCCAGAAGAAAAATGAAGCAGGTCCTATTCATTTCTAGTTAAAAAGAGATCAATTTTACTCGGGCCAAAAAAAGTAGCTGTTATCCCTAGCTGCAAGTTAAAATCCTCTGGGAAGATATTTAGTTTAGTGTCAGTGTGCCCTGACAAATTCAATGAATCAATATGTGTGTGTGTGGTGGGATCTGGCAGTGAGGGTTGAGAACCACAGGACTTGAGTGAGCAGGAAATTTTCAATTATTGAATTTAGTGATTTTTTTCCCCCAAAATCATTCGTTTTAAATTGCTGCCCTCTTTTCTTTAAACCTAATTAAAGCAAACCATTCAAGACTTTTATTATGTGGTGGCACTGGCTTAACAGATGTTGGACAGAGCAGTATTGAGGCAAGGAAGAAGATGCCTGCAGATCCATGTCTGCTCATGTTCCAGCCTTTCTGCGTTCAAGATCTCAAATGATTTTAAACTCTTGATGATACGCCTCAACAATTCATATGAGATTTTTAAATGTTTTGATTTACAGGGTCAGAAGTGAAGGCTAAGATGCTAGGTGTTAGTGCGAATAAGTAGACCAATAGATATCTATAAGAGAAAAAAATTAATATGTGTACATGGCTAAGAGATATGATGAATTATCTGATTAAGCCCTTTACCATAATAAGCCCTTTACCTCAGTAGTTTGGTTTTTATTTCGTTTTGTTTTTTAACTTTTTCACAGTTGTATTTCAGTAACACAGTGGCAGTGAATTAGGGCCGTCCCACCACCATTGTTGACATCCCTCCACCATTGTTCCCAGCATGCAACCCATATCTCCACCTGTAAGGCCCCTAGACTGCTAGCTTAGCAGGTCCATTTTGTGTATAACTTGTTATACTTGTTATAGTTTGGGACTCAGATTCTACTGTCATTGATAATGGTTTGGGTATTTAGGGCTGACCATCTTTATTTCTACTCCATGCTCCTGGGACCATTTGACCCTGGGTCCATCCATTTTTCTTCCTTTCTCACTTTGTAAGGAGACATATACATATGAGGCAGAACCAGATGATTCATGTTCTATGGTTCTGAAAAAAAAAAAAAAAGGTGGGAGCCCCTATCTAGAAGCTATACATATAAATAAAATTAAAGGAAAAGAAAATACCTCAGTAGATTTGATGGACAAGAATGGACAAGATGACCATTCATAATTCAGTTTTCACATTTAATAGACTACCAATTAGGCTTTTTTTTTTCTCCTGAGAAGGGGAATGTGCAGCTAGTTGTGCCCAAGGCTTACTTCTGGCTCTGTGCTCAGGGATCACTCTTGGTGGACTCAGAGGATTATAAGGGTGTTGATGATCAAGTCCAATTGCACCTTATGCAAACCAAAAGTCTTTTTCCTTGAAATATCTTACTGACCCCTGAGCAGCTCCCCGTTAAACCAACTTTTCCAAAAGAGGAACTTACTCTACTGCTGAAAACTAAAATACCTGCATATTTACATAAAATATAATAGATACTATTTTTAAAATTTATTTATTTATTTTGTTTTGGGGCACACCCAGCATTGCTCAGGGGTTACTTCTAGCTCTATGCTCAGAAATTGCTCCTGCCAGGCTTGGAGGACCACGTAGGATGCCAGTAATCAAACCCGGGTCCATCTGTGGTCTGCTACATGCAAGGCAAATGACCTACTACTGTGCTATTGCTCTGGCCCCTAAAATAGATACTATTTAACTAAATAAAAAGTATATATACTCTAGGAGCAGGAGCAATGGCACAGGGGCAAGGTTTGCCTTACACGAGGCAAACACAGGGCAGACCCCAGTTTGAATCTTGGCATCCCATAATGTCCCCCAAGCCTGCCAGGAGTGACTTCCGTTTTGTTTTAGTTTCTAGGTCACACGCAGCAGTGCTCAGGGGTTACCCCCTGGCTCCATGCTCAGAAATCGCTCCTGGCAGGCTCGGGGGACCATATGGGATGCCAGGGTTCGAACCAATGACCTTCTGCATGAAAGGCAAATGCCTTACCTCCATGCTATCTCTCCGACCCCAGGAGTGACTTCTGAGTGCAGAACTAGGAGTAATCCCTGAATGCCACCGGGTGTGACCCCAAAAAAACAAAACAAAACAAAAGTATATATAATATAACTAAATAACCCTATAATATAACTAAGTATAAATAATTATATCAGATATTTTATGTATGCACTAAACCATTAATTAATGATGCTATGGAATTGGATGAAGTATGATTTCTTTATGATAATTGATGTATGATTTC
Source organism: Suncus etruscus (assembly GCF_024139225.1). Lineage (NCBI taxonomy): Eukaryota > Metazoa > Chordata > Mammalia > Eulipotyphla > Soricidae > Suncus > Suncus etruscus. Next base: position 88,409,129 of record NC_064860.1, on the reverse strand, counting down.
TTTGTACTTATGCCCTTAAGCAAGTTCTGTAAATGGCATAATTTGCTAAAATTCAACAAATACAAGTGGCCGTAATTGCTCAAACAGCACCGTTTAAGTGCTTTTTATGAATTGCAATACTTTAACTTTATTAACTTAAAAATATTAACTTTCAAAGGATTCTTATGTTATGATTCTATGTCATGGCAATCGCTCAGTGCAAATAGCATCTGTATTTGCACAGCAACTTTCACTAGATTTTTATTCATTGTGAAAGAAAGAGTGCAGGAAAAGGAAGGGACAGGGAGATTTTATAAGACTTAAGGCTCTTGTCTTGCAAGCATCAAACCCTACTAAGCACTGCTAGAAACCCAACTCCCCCCAAAAAATATTTTTCAGCAATAACAGAAATTATTTTTGCATTGGTCTCTAATTGGTAGTCATTAAATTGTCACTACTCAAAGTTTAATGTGACTGGGGTTCTCAACTATATTAATTAAATTAAAATTTAACTTCAAATAGTCATATATACTTAGTACACATCAGATGTGACCATATAGTTTTAAAACATTCTTCCTCGCTCTGTGTCTAAAGCATCCATGCTTTACTAAGTTTTGGTAAGGACACAGCACTGATTACATCTATTACCTTGATGGTAATGTAGGTTTTCAGTTGAAATGACAGGTCATTGAAGAAGGTTTTTGTTTTCATCAAAAGAACCTTTAAATCTTTTAATTCCAACACATGTACAACCAGCTGTTAATCTCACATTAATATTTTGCTCAAATTTACATCTTTTAATAAGCAATTCATCTTATATGACTCAGAATTGAGATGTTTTGCAATATTTTTCCAGGTTATTTTCCTGATGAACATTTTATTATATTTTCTGTTTTTTTTTCATATTAGAACCCTGAAAGAAACACCAGCAATAATATCCAAAAATTACTGCCACCTGGAGCTACTTTATTCACCCTACTTGCAGGCTTGTAGGAGGTGAAAAAGACTACAAGAGGCTATCCATGCCAGGGATACTACATCCCCTATCCATCCCCAGATTTACAAAATTGGAGACTTTCAGAGTTATAAAATTGAAGGCTTTCAGAGAACAAAATTGAGGAGGAGCAAAGTGTGTGGCTGAAACACAAAAGCAGATACGAAGAGCTAACCACATCCAATCAAGAGACTTTGGAAAAGGCAAGGAAGGTGGAAACTTGGGGTGGGGGAGCATCAAAATTGAAGCTGATATCCGAAGACCAAATAAGACGATCCAAATCATGCCTTGCTGGGAGGCCAAACCAAAGGGCACAGAAAACAATGTGGGGCCAAAAGTTAACACTATGGGTCATCGATTTGAGCCTCTCTTAGCCTTTTGAGAAGTAGTTGTGTGTTAACAGACACCCACATAGATTGATACTTGGCCTTATGGAATTTTAAAGCAGCCAGAGTGGAGGATTTGTTAAGAACTACCTGGCTATGGCATATTCCTTCTTTCAGGCACACAAATTTTATGTAGGTCCTGTTAGCCACTTATGGAAAGGATATGGTAAGTGGGAACTAGTTAGAAATGTGTACTCTGCTCTCTAACCAACCCAACCTCTTGCTTACTAATATTTGATGATTGTGACAGCATTCCTCTAAATTATTCTAATTTTCCCAAGTATTAGAAATACCTTATAAGGATCCTAAATTCCTTGGAAGTTCCTGAATGAGAGGTAACTATTTCCAGTAAATTAATGGGTTTTTTTTTTCAAAACTTTTTATTTATTTATGTTTAGATTTTTGGGCCACACCTGGCAATATTCAGAGGTTGCCCCTAGTTCTATGCCCAGTAATTACTCAGGGCAAGCTCAGAGGACCATAGAGCATACTGGGGATTAAACCTGGGTTTGCTGAATGCAAGGCAACTGCCATATCTCTTATACTAATTCTCCAATCCTTGCAGTGAATTAATTCTTAGCAGGTCCCTGTTGAAGGCTGGCCACCATAAATACTAAGCCAAGGTGAAAATTTTTCTCCTCCATTTTATCCCCATTCTCTGGTGAAGGGAGAGGGTTATAGATGAAAGTAATGATCCAGTGCCAGAAGTTCCTGGTCTTTAAATTCTTCCAAATTGTGCCTTTTATTTAACTGTTCATCTGTATCCTTTACCATATTCTTTCCTAATAAACCTGCAGCAAACGTAGGCAAGTGATCCTCTGAGTTCTGTGATCCCTTTTCAGAGATTATTGAATTGAAGGAGGTGTTGTGGGAACTGCAATTTATAGTCCTGTCAGTCAGAAGTGCAGATGACAAGTTGGGACTCCTGAATGATGTCTGCAGCAGGGACAGTTTTGTGAATTCAAGTCCTCCACTTATAGTATTCAGAGTACCTCCAGAGAGATAATGTCAGGACAGGATTGAGTTGTGGGACATGCCCCTGAAGTTGCAGTTCAAGGAAAAGACCACACATCTGAGGTTTCAAGTCTTCTGATCATGAGAATGAAGGGAAATGTTCATGTGTCTCCTATACAGCAGGGAAAAAAGGGCAGGAAACAAAGGGCTGGAGTGATAGCATCATGGATAGGGTGTTTGCTTTGCATGCTGCTAACTGGGATTAGATATCTGGCATCTCTTTTGGTCCCCCAAGACTGCCAGGTGTAATTCCTGAGCACAGAGCCAAGAGTAACCCCTGAGTGACAATGAATGTAGCCCCTAAACAAGTGGATGGAAGGTTTTACTAATTTATTTTTTGCAGTTACTTCCTTCTTTCCCTTCTCTTCTTTTCTTTCTCTTCTCTTCTCTTCTTTTCCTTCTCTTTTTCCCTTCCTTCCTTTCCTCCTTACCTTTTACCTTCCTTTCCTTTCTACCTTCCATATTTCTTCCTTTCCTTCCATTTTTCCTTCCATCCTTCCTTTTTTCTTTCTTCAATATTCCTTCCTTCTTTTCATCCTTCTTTCCTTCCTCCCTCCCTCCGTTCTTTCCTCCCTCCCTCCATTCCTCCTTCCTTCCTTCCTTCCTTCCTTCCTTCCTTCCTTCCTTCCTTCCTTCCTTCCTTCCTTCCTTCCTTCCTTCCTTCCTTCCTTTTTCCTTTCTCCTTCCACATTTGTTTAGGAAAAGTCATTCTATGCATGCTACCCTTACCAACATCCTTCCAAAATCATTGGTCCTCAAACTATGGCCCACGGGCCACATATTGTATTTGTATCTGTTTTGTTTCTTCATTGCAAAATAAGATAAATATATGCAGTGTGCATAAGAATTCGTTCATAAGTTTTGTTTTTCCTATAGTCAGACCCTTCAATGGTCTGAGGGACAGTGAACTGGCCCCCTGTTTAAAAAGTTTGAGGACCCCTGCTCCAAATGATCAGAATTCAAAAGAAATTTTCTCCAAATTTTCACTGAACTAAGGAAAAAAAACCATCCTTATAGAGATCATGAGTATCTATTGTCACAATATTTAAATGCTTTTGGGGGGAGGGGTGTTAGGAGAGGGGTGGTATTTAGGTTTACTCCTAGCTCAGAGTTCTCTCTTAGCTGTCTTGGGGAGCAATATGAGATACCAGAGATTGAAGTCGTCAGTTCAGCTGCTTGAAAAACAAATGACCTACTCACTCTGACCTCCGAAGTTGAAATGCTTTCATTGATAGGCATCACACCTGATTCTGTTCTATTCTAATTAAGTGCCTTGTAATGCCTTCCTTTTGTAAGAGAAGGACTGTCCTTTGAGGAAGCATTGGAGCTCATATTTCTAGTCATGAGACATGGCTTCTCAGGTTCCAAAGAATCTGCCTCTGCTTACACAAAGCATGGCATTAAGAGAGCAACCTAAAAGTAGGATGATTTCATCATGATGACAATCATAGTAATTCAGGTGAGTAAAATAAGCTATCTCTTGAGGAATGGAAACTATTTTCTCCTTTGAACAGAATTTCTGTTCCTGTGAATGACTCATGATTTGGAATCAATACCAGGAGGAGATGACCCAGCTACCTCTACCATACCATCCTTTAAAGGCACCTTCCTAAACCTTGAGGGAGGGGAGCTGCTGTGTTTCCTGCTCTAACTCCCCAGGTTCCCTCTGCAGACTTATTAAAAGGGACTTATTGTCTATGAAAAAGTCTTTCAAATTTCACAGAGCCATGTAAGATAGAATCACTCAGTGGGATAAAAAAATTGAGTCATTTAGTTCATAAGCTTTCTAAATGGGGACATCAGGGTTTTATCCTTAGTGGGCTGTAACCATAGCTTGATATTCTGCACCTAAATAGCTAATACATTAACTTCATTGGGTCCACAATGATGACCATTGGCCTACATTGGTGGACTACCCCTTGGCTTCTATAGGCTTAAAGTTAAGGCCTTCTGGTACAAAGAAGGAGATATTTTTTTTTCTTAACTCTCCTCTGCATGGGACTGCTTTCACTGTTTGGCATTTTCATATTTTTCAGTGGTTATGTCTGCAGAGACCCAGCATGAAAACTGTCAGCAAGGGTGTGTCTATAACTGCAGAACAGTGGGGAGGGACAGAAGGTCTCAGTAGTTTTAGGATATTGGGCAATCACTTCAGCAATGAATTAATGTTAATTTAAATGATATGAGTTTGTTAATTTAAATGATATGAACACAAAAGGAACACAAAAGCACAGTACAAAAATGCCTTCTGCATACCTATTTTCATTGCAGTGCTATTTATAATAGCCAGAGTCTGGAAACAACCCAGATGCCCGACAGCGGATGAGTGACTAAAGAAACTGTGGTACATATATATAATGTCAGGAAAACTGAAGTCATGAAATTTTCCTATACATGGATGGACGATTATGCTGAGTGAAATAAGTCAGAAGGAGAGAGAGACACACAGAATAGACTATTCATCTGTGGGATCTAAGAAAAATAAAAGACAGTATGGTAATAATACCCAGAGACAGTAGAGATGAGGGATGGGAGGACCAGACTATGATATGAAGCTTACCATAGAGTGATGAGTTCAGTTAGAGAAATAACTACACTGACAACTATCATGACAATGATAATGAGTGAAAGAAGTAGAACGCCTGTCTCAAGACAGGTAGGTGTGGAAGAGGAGGGAAATGGGGGCATTGGTGGTGTCGTGAAGGCAGGGTGTTCTTTTTATGACTGAAACCCGGCTATAAACATGTTTGTAATCGTGGTGCTTAAATAATAGTATTTAAAAATAAATTATATGAATGTGCATGTGTCTATAAATACATGTGTTTATATATATATATTTTTTATTATTATTTTTTATTTACTTGGAGGACTGGTGGTGTCCAGGGACTACTACTGACTCTGTGCTCATTTCTGGTGCTGTTTGAGAAACCATTTATGGAATTGGCTGATTAAAACAGGGCTAGCCATACACAAAGCAAGAATAATTATTCTCAGTAAATGTCAAAATTGGTTCTAATACTTTATAATCTACAATGGCAAAGACTTTAGGTACATTGGATCAATGCTGTTTTAGCTAGTTTATTTATTTATTTTGTTTTTTTGGGGGCCACACCTGAAGGTGCTCAGGGGTTACTCCTGGCTCTGAGCTCAGAAATTACTCCTGTTTTGGGGAACCATATGGGATGCCAGGGATCGAACCCACATCCAATCTGGGTCAGCCACATGCAAGGCAAATGCCCTACCACTGTGCTATCGCTTCGACCAGTTTTTTTTTAAGCCCTGCCTGGGATCCTTCTGAGTCTTCTGTCAGTCCACTACATTTTCAAGACTAACTGTAGAAAGAGATCTCATTTTCACACATCAGAGAATTTATTTTCCTGTTTTCAGACGCTAGATCATGTTCCAAGTTTCCTCCTAAATTCATTATAAAAACCGATTTAAGAGACAAATGGTTAAGCTGAAAGATTTAGTTGTCCTCATGTTTACACACTTTTATATCCACTGTTTAATTTTTCTAGTGCAAAGTAGAAAGAACATTTGAATCCGCCTGACCATGAAGAAATAGAGATTATGGTTATTACTGAAAATAATTCATTCGGGTGTCTTCTCACAGTCTGGCTGCCTAATCTTTCCAAGTATATCTGAGTTTCTCCTCTCTTTGACAACCTTACCCAAACGGCATTTCCCCTCTCCCCCTTACCCTGAGATTTCATTACATAGTTGTGAACTCACATATGTTCTGTTTGGTATGTTTTTCCAAAAAGGAAAAAAATTACCTTAAGAGAATAGTTATTGAATTATCAGCAACATTTCTTTAAAAGCTCTTTCAGCATCTAAAACAGTATTAGGCTTTAGGGGGCCCTGCAGAAATATTTGCTAAAATCACATAAAAGCAAATTTTAAAGATTAAAACCATGAATCATAGTGACTATTAATCATATTTTAGGAAAAATTCAAATAACTTTATAAGTACTATCTTAAGTCGCTAAAAATAGCCAATTTGCTTGCCATTCAATTGCATATTTCTCATAGAAATGTTTGCCTCCTCAGAGAGGAATAAAATCAATCCATGTGATGCCTTAATATTGTAAACTAATGGGGCCGGAGAGGTGGCGCTCAAGATAAGGTGTCTGCGTTGCAAGCACTAGGATGGACCGTGGTTCGATCCCCGGCATCCCATATGGTCCTCCCAAGCCAGGAGTGACTTCTGAGCGCATAGCCAGGAGTAACCCGTGAGCGTCAAACGGGTGTGGTCCAAAAACCAAAAATATATATATATATATTGTAAACTAATAATAAATACAATTTTTATAATTAGAAGTAAATTTCTTTCTTTCTTCTTTTTTTTTTTTTTTTTTTTTTGGTTTTTTGGTCACACCCAGCGGTGCTCAGGGGTTACTCCTGGCTCTCTGCTCAGAAATAGCTCCTGGCAGGCATGGGGGACCATATGAGACACCGGGATTCGAACCAACCACCTTAGGTCCTGGATGGGCTGCTTGCAAGGTAAACGCCGCTGTGCTATCTCTCCGGGCCCAGAAGTAAATTTCTTCTCTGGTCAGCTGATAAGGCACTCGTCTTGGATATGATTGACCCTGGTTCAATGTTTAGCAGCACATTTGATCACCTGAACACCACCGGGAGTGATCCTTGAGCACAAAATCAGGAGTCAGATTTCAGCACTGTTGTGTCTGGTTCAATTCTCTCATCCCTTTTCTATTCTCACTTAAATATCTAATTCTGAAAGTAAATTATAGCATATACTTCTTAGCCAGGAAAGCAGTTGTTTATTTCAATAAAATTATGCAAATATTTTTCTTTTATATACAATGAAATACTTCTCCAGCTTACAAATTCACTTGTAAAATGAAGATTCATCAACTCATTATTCTGGGGTGGGTGAAAATTTATTATTCTATGTTCAACTCAGTGGTCATTTCCTTGTCAAAGCAGTATATTACTTCTGCTGCCATCTTGTGCCTTGTCTACTGGGATAAACAGCAAGTATATTCCTGGGTTAACTATTATCATTAATCCTAACACACTGAGGCATATAAAAATCCTATAGAACAAGGAATATCTCTACTTTGATATTTTAGGACACTGCTAGTTCAATATTTTTATCTTGGATCTCACAACCATCTACTTAGTGGTCATGTTGACACTCCTTTTACAGATAAAACAAATTTATGAATATGTGCAGGTAAATTTTTCTCACCCTCTACCATATATCACATCTCATGCTCTCAGTATCGTATCATATCACTAGTTAATTTCTGTGTATCCTCCTGAGTTAAGTTATGCATAAATCCAAAAGTGAATTCATAATATTATTGATTTCTATTTTTTAAAGGTATGTATGTGAGTTGGATCTGAATTTCTCACATCAGTTTTTTAACTAGGAGGAAGTAAGAAAAAGTTCTTATTGGATCTTGGTCTACCAGTTCTACTCTGCTGTGCTAGTTCTTACGAGTTTGAGACCTAAGATGTGTTGAGAAGATCATATAAAATCAGCTTCAGTATTTATAAAATTTGGTGAGAACAAGAGAAGAAAAACTTAATTAACTTCAAGTTAATATAGACTCAGAGCAAGAGAAAGGATCTAACAACACTGGTTTCACATGTATTGGTAGACAAGAGATAACCCATTAGATTTGATATGTGTGTAGGCATAGCAATGTGCTATGTCCAATAATAGTATGTTCCATGTGATATCATGAATAATATGTACCTACATATAGGCAATAAACTTGATGTATGATATACATAAGATATAAAATAAAATAAACAGATGCACTTGCTTATATACACAGGGTATATAGTTTAATGTACAGAATATATCATGTACTGTGCAATATTAGTAGCAAGATATACTTGCTTATATGCATGAAATGGAAGTGCTGATAGATGATTACACATACATTATGAAATTAAATGGTTTTAATGTACAAGGTTACAAGTGGAGATGTGCAAAAATTGCTGAAAATGTACCAAAATATGTGGACATGTGTACGTAATAATGTAAATATACCAACAAAATTTATAACTAAAAGTGAGACTTTGCCTTAATTTGAGCCTGAAAAAAAAGAAAAAGAAGTGTTTCTAAATTATTAAAAATTAACACTAAAGTTTAGTTTAATTTTGTGACCTCTATAAATACAAATAATTGAAGAAGTTCAAGGAGTAGTTTAAGATAGAATATTAGCTTTTGGTGCTTCTGCTTTACTACCTTGGGAGATTTAATTACTCATTTCTGGTTTATAAGATAGGTGTAATAGTTATACTACTACAGAAGCTCTTCATTTTAGGAGTTTGTCTTAAAAATAAGTTATGACTTTTCTCATTGTTTCCTAAATTTTCTGGTTTGTTTTTCTGCTTCACTAGGATGCATGCTAAATTTTATTCTAGAGGTAAAACTTGGGATTTTGCTTTGAGCCTCTTCTTTGCTTAAACATCAGGATTTAACGCAGTCTTTCTCTAAAATACTTTGATCACACTCTTTAACATGGATGGGAAGTAACTGTATTGTTTAAGATTGAAGTATTCAGAAAACTTTGGGACCTTCTTCTATTCTCAATGTGCACATTGACGCTAATGTTTATGGAGAATACATTTATGAATTGAACTAAAAGCAATATGAAAAGGCAGAGGGGAAAATCACAATCTAAACATTGATACAAATGGATGACTTTTTCTAAAAATATGTCATAATGAATCAGTGTAATACATCAGAATATAATACTTTACTTTCATTATAGATAGCACATAGATCTAATTTTTTGTTCTCTTGAACTGCCAGTGGGTGTTACACAAGAAATACTATTCTGGGGGACAGGGTGTTATGGGTGACCCACCCAGGGCTAGTCCATATATTGAGATTATAGGGGGTTGTATTTTTAACTGTATTTTTTTAATCCAGGGGGATTATTTTCTAAATTAAAATGACAGGTGGAGGTCAGCACCCTGTATTTTTTTAAATAATTTTTATTTTGATCAAAGTGGATTACAAGTCATTCACAGTAATATTTTAGGTACATAGCGACATTGAATCAGGAGCATTCCCACCACCAGTGTTGTCCTCCCTCCACCCCAGTTCACAACATGCATTCCATATCCCCCTTCTTTGCCCCCTGAGCTACTAGTATAAGTGGTCCCCTCTGTGTCTAGCTTGTTGTAGATTGGGTATAGATTCTGTTGTTGTCTTTGGATACACTGAGGTCTCTCAGAAAAGTTCTCTCCTCTAACCTGAACCTTCAGGTACGGTTGGATCAGGGACAGATTTTTATTCAACGAATTTAACTCGGATGTTAGGGGAGACAGTTGCCCAGTTCCATCTGTGTTTGCATCTTCGTTTTCGCAGGCAGTAGCAGGAGGAATAAATCGGATAAATCGGTTAGTGTTGGGAGACTTCAATAGGTTGGAAAATTGGGCATCATTTTGATCATTTCTCCTCTGAATCCGTAGTATCCCCCGAGGGGCCAGGGTGGAAAAGTTGCAAGATGGAGCATCCACCCTGGCTGTGCCTAGGCTTGAACAGAATTGGACCAAAGGGCTGCAAGATGGAGCATCGTTCTTGACTCTCCTGGAGCCTGAACAGTGTTGGACCAAGGTGCTGCAAGATGAAGATCTTCCTTGACTCTCCTGGAGCCTGAACAGTGTTGGACCAAAGGGCTGCAAGATGGAGCATCTTCCTTGACTCTCCTGGAGCCTGAACAGTGTTGGACCAAAGGGCTGCAAGATGGAGCATTTTCCTTGACTCTCCTGGGGCCTGAACATGGTTGGACTAAGGAGCTGCAAGATGGAGCATCGTCCCTGACTCTCCTGGAGCCTGAACAAGGTTGGCTCAAGGGGCTGGAAGATGAAGCATCATCACTAACTGTCATGGGGCTTGAACATAGTTGGATCAATGGCCTTGGGAACCTCTGGTCCCACAGGTCCCCAGTGTTCTCCTGGGGGTTTGTTCAAGAGGATGGATGACATTGGCAGACTTGAGGGTTTCATATGGAAGAGTTCAAGGGTCCGAGCCAGAAAGAGGACTTTATCAGACTGGATATGTGGGCAGGCCTAGAGGGGGATCTCTGGGTATATAAATTTGAGCCGTGGTCACTTTGGATATCCAGTGCGGCCTTTTCTGCCCAATAGTCTGCAGAGAACACAGAGCATAAGAATGGACCAGGAGGGGAGAGGAAAGGACCCGGGGGAGGGAGGGCTGGCGGGTGAAGGGACCCCCAAATCCCGCTCCCCTCCTCCCCTCCCAGACTCGGGGCTGTGATATCACAGCACCCCCAATTGCCCAGGGCCGCCACTCCAACCCCTTTCCATAGCTCCCCGCCATGTTCAGGGCAGGCAGCCCAGGGCCCTGAATTGTTGCAAGAAAAAGAATAGTCACCTGTTTAGGTGTCTCCATAAGGCCTCCTTCCCTCTAGGCTCAAAAAAAGTTCTTCTCTCTGCAGGGAGGAGGGTGCACAACAGGGGGCGGCAGCAGGACTTCTCTTCAGGGATCCAAGGGTGGGCCTGGCCAAGTCTGTCTGAGCACCCAATGTCCCCTCAATCAACATAATCACCCGCAGAGGCGCCTGCTTCTGGCAAGGGCTTTTCAAACCATCTTCAGGATCCTCAATCCCACCCAGGGAGCTCCAAGCACAGAGTTTCCCCAGGGAACCCGTCATCGACTCTCAGGGAATGTGGCCAAGTCGAGGCACAAGTTCCTGCCCCCCCCCACTGGAGGGCAGCAGCCACTGCCCAGCCCGCCCTTCATGCCCAGAGATAGGCCAGCGGGACTCCCCAAAGTCCCTCAGGATCTGTCTTTTCTCCTATAGGCAGCTCCTCACTGGCCCAGGGTTCCTACGACTCCATTTGTAGAAGAAAGAGTTCACTCAGTGACACTCTGAAATTCCTTCTTCATTAAGAAGGAATAAGGAGGATAATGAGAAAATATAATGCTGGTACTAATTGTCCAAACGGGTTCATGTGAGTGTTTGCAGGTCTACTACTAAGATTCAGAATAGGTATTGGCTTTGAAGGAGAGCTACCTCTTTTTATTTAATTTTATTGATGGATTGATTGGTTGTTGGGCCACACCCAGCAGTGCTCAGGAGTTACTCCTGGCTCTGTACTCAAAAATTGCCCCTGATAGGCTGGGGGACCATATGGGTGCCAGGAATAGAACTGGATCCTTCCCAGGTCAGCCACATCCAAGGCAGATGCCCTACCACTGCGCATCTCTCTGGCCCCTGGATATCTGTTTTTAGATGTATAAAGAAATGTGGTAACAGCTAGACTTAGAATAAATAGTACTAAGGCTAGAGTTACTCCTAATTTGTTGGAAATTGGCTGTAAGATTGCATCAAAAGAATTTCTCTGGGGCCTGAGTGATGGTGCAGAGATAGGGCATTTTTCTTGCACACAACTGACCCAGGATGAACTGCAGTTCAATCCCCCAGCATCCCATACATTCTCCCAAGCCATGAGTGATTTCTGAGTGCATAGCCACCAGGAGTAACCCTAGAGTCCTGCCGGGTATGACCCAAAAACAAAGGAAAAATAATTAGTAAAAGTATACCTAAAATATCTTTAATTCTGTAGTATGGGTGGAATAGAAATTCATTTACATCTGACGATAGACTAGAGTGAATATTAGATTATGTTTCCTGAAGAAATAGTGCACCAGTAAGAGCTGTGATAATAAAAGGCCAGATGGAAAGAAAAACTGAAAAATAAAGAAGTGAAGAATTGTGGTAAGGTAGCTTTGTCCACAAAGAAACCATCTCTGATTTATTCCACTAAGTATAACCAATGTTTGGAATTGCTGAAAGTTTGTAATAACTGTCTCATCTCAAAATGATATTTATCCTCCTGGTAACACATAGCCTATTATGACAGTAGCCATTCCAGCAAATAACGAGACTCCAACACTTCATGTTGCTAGAAATATAGAAGATCCATAATGAAGTCCTCATTTTATGTATATAAAAGCAAATGAAACCTTGACACTCCATTTGCATGCAGTAGCAGATTAGTTGTCATAATTTACATCTCTGTGTGACAGACATGAAGGTTGCTAGTGTATCTGCTCTATATCGTATTGCTAAATATAAGCTTAATACGATCGATAGGAGAAAGCAGATACCTAACAAGGAGCTAAAATTTCATCGTAATGAAACATGAGATGTTTGAAGGGATGGGTAAATCAATCAATGAAGTGTTAATAATTTTTCTTAATGGGTGAGTTTTTTTGAATGTTGGCCATAAGTTGAATAACGATGATGTTTTTTTTTTCATGTCATATGTCATGGCTAAATTCCATGGGAGAATTTATGATGACAATTTTGAGTACCATTTTTGTAGTAAGTCTTTTAGTTTGTTTCTTCAAATTTTTCTCTAATTTATGGTGAAGATAGGTTAATTGTGAGTAGTGGTTTTGGTTGTGATATTGTGTGTCTGATATTTCCTTTCTAAGAGGAAGACCCATAGGCCGTAGTAAAAGGATTCAAGAAATCACCCCGCCCCTTTCAGGATGGTCAGATCCTGACATGGCTCACCAAATGAGGGCATTCACAGAGCACATATTTCTCTGACAGGAGTTGTGGCAACCTTGTTAAATTATGATGATTTCTTCTTGAGGTTAATAATATTTGAATTTATTCGTGGAACATGTTTGTTATATAGCTGGTATAGCAATAGAAAAATACCAGAAATTTGGGTTTCTAAAAATACAGTATATTACTTTTAGGGTTGATGGAGGAAAGAGTATAGATGTTTATCGTTAAAAGATAGTAAGTTTTAAGTTGTTTTTAATTTTAATGATGAAGCTGATTGAGTTATCTACAATACTGTCAATTCTGGCTTTTGTAATGAGTATAGTTATTAGTGCTCTTTATAGTTATGGCTCTTGGCTTGTTATTGTTATGGGTTGATCTTTAGTAGCAGATGTTGTGGTAGTTATGGAGATTAAACAGCAGAAGGCTAAGTGATAGAGTAACTAAAAGTGATAAGAAATACAGTTTGATAAGGCCCTTTTGGTTACATGCTGTAACAGAGGATTTGGCTTAACAACTGAAGATGGATTTTGGTAATGCATTTTCTATTCGGGTTAGATGGGAGACATTGGTGATGGAAATGTTGCACTGGTGAAGCAGAGTGTTCTTTTTATGACTAAAACCCAACTACAGTCATGTTTGTAATCTTGGTGCTTAACTAAAAATATTATTTAAAAAAAAAGACGAATGTTGGGGTCGAAGCGGTGGCACAGTGGTAGGGCATTTGCCTTGCATGCGGCTGACCAGGATGGACAGCAGTTCAATATCTTGGCATCCCATATGGTCCCCAAGCCAGGAGGGATTTCTGAGTGGATAGCCAGGAGTAACCCCTGAGTGTCACAGGATGTGGCCCAAAAAACAAACAAACAAAAAAAGAATGTTAACTTTTGGTTTATTAGTAAGTTGTAGAATGGGATTAATGGTAAATGATATTTAGGAATGCCCCTATATGTTGAAGAATTAGTGATAATTGTGAGAATTGGGTAGTTTTAAGTTTTGTATTCTAAGATTGAGTTTGAGTTCTAGGAAAATCCTGTTAAAGTTACATTAATGGACATGAGTACTAAACAGGCTGGTTATTTGTCATTTGTGGGATGCTGAATTAACTTTTGTCATTGTGCACTAACAATCAAATACATGTGTGACCTCCAGTTGGAAGCAACAACAACTTCTGGAAGAGGGGGAGAAGAAATAAAAATTCAGGGGAGAATTTGGGGGCTATACTTGATGTGCTCAGAGGTTACTTCTGACTTTGTGCTTGGGGGGTCACTCCCAGTGGTCTTAGGGTGACCATGTGGTGGAGGGAATCAAAACAGAGTCAGCTGCATGCAAGGCGACTGCCTGAATCCCTAGATATCTCTCTGGTCAGATTTATTTACTTTATTTTGAAGTTTTAGGCACAGTTGTTTGCAATACGGTTAATGTAGAATTTCATGCATAAAATGTTTCAGCACTTCACTCTGCAGAGTGAGTGCTTACTTCTCGCCACCATTATCTCAGTGTCTCCCCAACTTCCTTTCCTCATTGCCCCCTGTGGTTAGCTTCGCACTAACGACTAGTTCAACTGGCCAGATTTTTAAAATCTTATTATTAAAGAGTCAGAGTTATTTATTCTCCGTGTCCTTTATTTTATTAACTAGTAATATTAGATGAATAATAGTAGCGCCCACATGGGTTGTTCTGATAATTAAATGATGTGGTGCAATTAAGTGCTCAGCACAGTGTACAGAATCATTAGCTTGCTCATTTATTTGCTTGCTTTTTATTGTGGTTTTTTTTTTTTTCTTTTCCCTCTGGAATGTAGTTTCCAGAACAAGATGTGCATCCGGTTTGTTCATTACTGTATCCTCAGGACCTAGAACAATACCTACGAGCCCAACACAAACTCGCAGATTAATTGTTAAATGGATGATCCATGAGTTAGTCATAATGTTTGTCCAAGACCCTGAAAGCTGGCCAGTTTCCCATGGAAGTAGAGAAACCAAAATCTCCTAGCAGGTCCCCAGTAAATATTGGTCCTAGTCCTTCTGCTGTCAGTCACAGTCACTTGCATGAGAATGTCAACATCCCTTCTGGAGTTAGGTGACGGTGACAAATTTGAGGACAGATATCAGCAATCACAATCTTTCAGACATACACACATACAAACCTGCTACTAACAATGACAATTGCCACAAAGATTTCAGAATAATCCATGCAAAGCAACTTCTTAGTGATCACTCATATTTCTACAGATATTATTGGGATCCAAGTCTTTGTAGAGTTCACATCCTTAAACAGAAGCTCGTATTTTATAGTCACTGACATCAACATTTAACAGATAGGAACTTGACATTTTTAATATGAAAAATTTATAGTAACTATTTTTTCTCAGTAGAAGATACTTTTTTAACATGTCAAGTAAAGGAAGCTATTGTGCGCTAAAACTATTTTTTTTTGGCTTGAGGGCTAATTTTTTTTATAAATTGAATTTTGGGAGATGTTGGTAAATGTTTCAAGGTTTGAGCTTATTTTTCTCAAGTTAACTGATAATACAATTTTTAGTAACTAAGGACATATCAGGCTTAGTTACTATTCAATGTGCTCCTTTCTGACTGTGTGGCCTTTAAAAATCACCACATGCAGAGTGGAGAGCTATGAACAGTATGTAGGGTGAGTGCTTTGCACACAACTGACCAAGTATGATCCCCAGCAGCACATAGAATCTCCTCAGCCCTTATGAGGAGTGTGAGCTTCTCATGGCTTACATAGCTCAAGATCATGTCTTGGATTCCTGGCCCCTCACAGGAACAAAATTTTCATTTGCTGTCTTCTGTTTCATTGGTCTTCAGAAATCCTTTCTTGTCCCCAGAGGAGTCTCATCTCATATCCTTATCACCCCCCCCAACTTATTTATTTATTTATTTATTTTTCTTTTGGGGGGATACACCCAAGTCCTCAGGGCTTACTCCTAGATCTGTACTCAAGAATCACTTCTGGAGGGCTCAGCGGCCTTAATGAGTGCTGGGATCAAAGTTGGGTCTGCCATATGCAAAGCAAGTACCTTACTCACTTGTACTATCTCTTGGCCTTCAAAGATTTTGTTTTTCCTCTATCTCATCTCTCCCCTAGTTTCTACTCTGACTGCTGCTCTCCCTGATTCCACAGGGTTATCTCATTCCCTCAAGAAATGGAACAGTCATGGGAAATATGAAAGCAGAGATGAAAACTAGTTAATTTTCAACAAATTTAAGAGATCTTACAAGAATTAATATCCCACTGCTATTTGTCTAATTATGAGTGGGGGAATACAGATTTAGATAGTTTGAGTTTGATACAATCCATTTATCTAAAAAATAAACATTTCATAAAAATGGTCATTCCTAAATACCCAAACCAATGTCAACGACAGTAGAATCAAGAGACCCAAACCATAATAAGCTATAGACAAAATGGACCTGTTAAGCTAGTAGTCTAGAGGGCTAAGGGTGGAGGTATGGGAAACTTGCTGGAATCTATTGTGAAGAGAAGTCAACACTGGTGGCGGGAATGGTCCCAAATCACTGTCAGTATGTTACTGAAATAAAACTGTGAAAAACTTGTAAAAAATAATTAAAATTAAAAAATAACCATTTCAAATAATGAGGAAGAAAAAATAATATCTGGTCTCTAATGCAATTGCTTTGGAGCTCTGTTAGTTAGGCTGCAAGATGCACAATTTTGTTTAGTGATTCGCATGCTTATTTTCCAGGCAGTAAATCTCTGTTTTATGCTCATGTTTGAGCAACCCCTGGGTCATAATGCTTGGGACCAGCATTTTAAGGTACAGTTTGGTGTGACTACAGACTCTCACATCACTCTACGTCATCACTCTACCCCTACTTCCCTGGCCCATTCCAGTACTTGCCACTCCTACTAACAAATCAAGCTCCACTTTCAATTACTATCTATGAAAAATGTCCAGGTGGATCTATTAAATCAATGAAATCAATGAGCTGTACACAAGGCTGTGGTAATTCTGTGGCCTCCCTAGGGATAATTGGTGAGACCAGAGGGTGTTAAAAGTCCATGCCTGAAAATCATTGCCTTGAAGGAAGGGAGGACAGCTAAGACATTGCTTTCATTAAAATGCATGGAATTTAAATAATGTCCCTGTTCTTAATGTCCATCAGCCTCTTTTTTTTTAATGCACAAAGTCTACATATTTATTATCCTCAATTTGCAGAATTTACTGCAGCTGCATTCTGCCAGGTTGAGTGTGTTTATTAAATATATATATATATGGCACTTAAAATAGCATCATTTAAAATAATTAAGAAATAGTAACGTTTTTATTTTAGAGAAACACAGCTTAATAGCTTAATAAGTTTAGCACCAAGAAAACAGTACAGGGTTGAAGGTACTTGCCTTGCATTTTGCTGACCTGGGTGAAATTCATGGATCTACTTAGTGCTTCCAGGAGACATACCTGAGCACAGAGATATAGCCCTTGAGTGCCACAGGGCATAAGGCTTAACTACAGAGCCAGAAATAGCCCAAACCCACCTCATCCCTCAAAAATTAAAATGTGGCTGTTGGGGCCCGAGTAGTAGTATAAAAGATAGGGCATTTGTCTTGTATGTGGTTAACCCAGGTTCAATCCTCAGCATCCTATATACTCTCCCAAGCACTGTGGAAAGAACCAGGAGTAATTCTTTTATTTTGAAATTATGTTTCTTTTATGTTTTTTAAATATATTTATTTAAGCACCATGATTACAAACATGTTTGTGGTTGGGTTTTAGTAATAGAAAAGAACACCTGCCTTCACCAGTGCAACATTCCTACCACCAATACCCCCCAACTCCCTACTCCCTCACCTCTTGCCTATATTTGAAACAGGCATTCCATTTTTCTCACTCACTATTATGGTCATGATAAATAGTTGTCAGTGTTGTCATTTCTCTAACTAGACTCACCACTGTTTGTGGTAAGCTTCATTTCTTGGGCCGGATAGTTCCCTGAACACCATCCAGAGAGAACTGGGAGTAATTCCTGAGTGTAGAGCCAGGACTAACCCCGGAGCATTGCTGGATGTGGCCCCAAAACAATGCAAAAGTGGCTTTTGCATATGAGTTCACATTCAACAGATTAGTTAGATGTAACTAATGTAATGATAATTAGATGCCACTAGATACCAAATAATTCTGATATGGTGTCGCACCATGGGAATTAATTATCTATAGGACAAGTTTAAGAGACCAGAATTATCATAGGAAGCAGAGAAGAAAAAATACTTTTTTGGGGGGGGGTTGTGTCAAATACAGTGACACTCAGGGGGAGGGGAGGGGTCACTCCTGGCTCTATACTCAGAAATCTCTCCTCCTGGCTGGAGACCAAATGGTAGGCCTGAATTGAACCCAGGTTGGCACTGTGAAAGCAAATGTCCTATTAGCTATGTTATAGCTATGGACCCAGAGAAAGGCTTTGTTGTTGTTGTTGTTGTTGTTGTTTGGGGGGCACACCTAATGGCTTTCAGGGGTTATTCCTGGATCTGCGCTCAGAAATCGCTCCTGGCTTGGGGGACCATATGAGATGCCAGGGATCAAACCCATCTGTCCTGGGTCAGCTGCATGCAAGGCAAATGCCCTAACCACTGTGCTATGACTCCGGCCTAGAGAAAGGCTTTTTAGAGAATTTGCTTCTAGCCACTCATCAGGCTCTTCTCTGAAGTCAGAAAGCTGGGTGGCTTTTATTTGTTTTTTAGATTTTTTTATTTGTTTGTTTTGTTTTGTTTTCTATTAAAGAATTAGGTGAGATCCCAGTCCAGTCTGATCTCTGGTGAGGGAGGGCCACCTTTTAAGGAGTCTCAAAAACTGTCATGGATTGATGGGAGTAGTATGGGAAATTTTGGATATAACCTACATAAGCCACAGCCCCTTGTTTTTGGCAAATAGACAACTGGAACTGATAGTGTCTCTATCTTATCTAAGGCACCGTGGCACATAGTTTCAAATCTGTCCCTTCCTACAGATTCCTATATAGATATTCTGAAACTGCCTCCTTGTTTATTAATGGATAGTTCCCAGCCAAACTGCAAACACTCTCTTTTTTCCCTGTCCCCTTCATCCCCTTGCTTTGTTACTCAGCTGACACAATTTAGGGAGACATTTTTTTTTAAAGACAACATAGGGCTATAATTTGAAATCTCACGATGTGGAGAGAACCACTTTTTCTAAGGAATATAGGACTCTTCCAATTTATGCAACCTAGTGTTCAAAGGTCTTGAGTAAATCCCATTTTCCATACATTAAAATGTTTTAGATTTGTTTCTGCTGCTTTTGTATTCATTTTAGCAGCGTTACCCTTTCCTTTAAATGACTTTTTGAAAGGGAAAGTTGGTGGGGTTGTTTTTTTTTAACTGTTGAACCACCCATGACTAGCCACAAACTTTGTTCTAGGGATGATCTGTTTCCTTTTATATCTTTAAATAGACTTCTAGCCTGTGCCTTATCACTGCTTTGCAGTTGCAATTAGAATGCAGTAAAGGAGAATGGTACAAACAACATGAAATGAGCATGGCTGATGCCCTGAGATCCTGCCAGGTAGTAGAAGCTGGTAGAAGTCAGGGAATTTAGTGGGAAAATGGCTGAACATGCTGACTTGTATGTCTTGCTATTTGCCCTTGAACATGGAAAGGGCATATATTTTGTTGTTTTGCCCACAAGGTATGAAAATGTCTAGGTTGCTAAACAGTTATGTACTTTTAGAAATAATTTACATACACCTTGTGCCTATTTTATGTCTCATGACTGGATGGACATGTTATGTGTTTGGGAGGATTAGAGTCACATCCATAGGTATTTAGGGCTTAATCAATGGCTCTATTGCCAAAGAGCACTTCTGGAGATTTTCAAGGGACCATACATGTTGCCAGATTTGAAGCTGGGATCAACTGTATGAAAGCATATTGTCACTTATTTGTGTGTGTTTTAAACAAATATAGTCATCATATATGCATATTAAATTATTTGTATCTTAACTTTGGCATTTTGGCAATGACTCTTTAGAGAAGTATGTATTTCTGTAATGATACTTATTGAGTATAAAATACTTCATTGTCTATATAGAATACTTGTCATTTCTAGGTAATAGCTATTTGGTTGTTTGCATTCTAGGCTAGAGTCAGACCTCTGATACCAGGACAGGGCCCTGGATCTCTTTTTGTTTCAGTCACACCTGCAAAAAGTCTCCTGAGAACTCAGATTTGTCTAGCTCTGAAAGAGAGGAGTCCCCTGGGCTCTTTGGCATGTTTCAGCTCTGAGAAACAGAACCAGGGCAAACTCTCTAGCTTCCAGATTCATTAGAAGGAAATTTAAAGTGACCCTCTAAATGAGAGGATGGTAAAATTGAGCCTCAACTGTTAAAGCATCAGCCTTCTTGTATTTGCTTTTTTGTTTTCATCCTATTTTCTCCTTTTGCATGTGGGGGTCATCTTGTAAATCAGCGACTCCTTTCAAGGAAAGTCCTGCTATCAGATGATAAACTGAATTAGAAACTATGAAAAACAATAATGTAAAGGATGTCCTTGCAATTATATTATTGCCACCAATTTAATTATATCTCTGGGATAAAGTCCTACAAATATGCAGTGCTGAGTCAAAGGGTATGACTTTTAAAATCAAGCTCAAATTAGTAGTACTTTGCTTAACAGAGTTCCTAATTGTAAAAGATTGATTTGATCCGATTTACCTATTAAATCCCAGAGATATCTCAAAGTGGACTCTACCACCAGGAGGTGAAACTTTGACAGTTGCTTTGATAATCGTTATTCTCACCTTTTCCCAAAGCTTAGGAAATATCTGCATTTGCTCCCCTGAGATCATGGAATAATTGGAACACACACCCACTGTCTTACAAATAGACACTGTACTTTATTGTTGGGTAGTTATTAAGAATAAGGAGTAACTTTGCTCCTGAAAGACTTCTTATAAGGAAAGTAAATAAGAACATTCACTCATAATTTAAACCACAAGGGATAAAACCAACCACAAGATAAAATGCCCATTTCTCAAACAACTCGATCTTCTATCGCAAGTGGCAGTAGAACTCTAAATCATAGGTAATAAAGGAGCTGAGTTCTATTTTTCACCCAACATCAGTGATCAGAAATTTATAAGTAACTGCATGAAGAAGTACAAAAAGAGTTCTCCATATAGATGTTTCAAAGGGTTAGCAATAACTTCTCACTAGAAAAGGGACCATAGAAGAAAGCGTCAGTGCCAAATTTGGATTAGCTACAGGCTTTCCATGAGGGGAACCAGTGAGCATATGTTTGCATGAATAATTTATATAAGCACATATGTGATTATTTAAAAAAATAAATGAACTATTCATAAGTCAGTTAAAGAGGCAATGTACCTTTCTGACATCTTTCAGGAAATCTATTTTATTACTTTGATTTTTGACAGAAGCCTCATTTGACTTTTTCAAGGTAAATCATACATACTGAATATACTAGATTCTAATGTAATTGTGTACTTCCCTCATCCTTTCTTTCTCTCCATCTGTGTTTCAAAATCTTAGCCCTTTGAGCAGTCTATTTTAAAATGGTATATAGAAACTTTCTCCAGTTAGGACTTGAGCTTCTTCCCTCTTAGATAGTTTCTTGAGAAGAAAAAAGAAAACACTGAAAGACCAAACCAGTCTTCCTTAGCTTTGTTTGCCATCAATATCAATAACTGCAGCAAGGTATTCTGACTGATATGTATTCTGTCATAATTGCTATCACCAAACTTACTTGATTATAGCGTTAGTAATTTTGTTGATTATAAATAGCACTAATTCTATAATACATCAGCAAAGAGGGGCAGTATTATGGGGAGAGTTCATCCATATGTACACTGAGAGTTTTGCCTCAAAGAAATATCACTCAGCAATTTTTGTAAAGTGTTAGCCCCACAGACTCCATTTCCCCATGCTCCAATAAATACTTATTTAAATCTTAGTACTGATCTTCCCATTCGTGTTTTT
>NC_064860.1:87774731-87782231 GCF_024139225.1 Suncus etruscus | reverse complement strand
ACAAAGAGGGGTGTGTACAGTTAGAGAAATAATACACTAACAACTACCATGACAATGTTAATGAGTGAGAGAAGTAGAATGCCTGTCTCAAATACATGCAGGGGATGGGGGAGGACATAGATGGAGGCCATTGGTGATGGGAATGTTGCACTGCTGAAGGAGGGTTTTCTTTATATGACTGAAACTCAGCTACAGTCAAGTTTGTAATCATGGTGTTTAAATAAAGATATTATTTTTAAAAAAAACCACGAAGAAAATACAAAAATTATTTGCAATGTGAGGGGAGAATAATCTGCAATGTAAAAAATCAAATAAATGAGGAATAATCATTTACTTCATCAGAAGGTTACCTGGATTATAATGGCATTGACTAAGCTAAAACAAGGAGACAGATTTAAGCATGCCACTTGGTTTAGTTGGTGATATCAAGACTCCCTAATGACTTCAATGATTCTGAAATGGGCTCCATTGTTCTTTTTTTTTTTTTTTTTTTTTTGGATCACACACGGCAGCACTCAGGGGCTACTGCTGGCTATATGCTCAGAAATTGGTCCCAGCAGGCTCGGGGGACCATATGGAACACAGGAATTCTAACCACCGTCCTTCTGCATGCAAGGCAAAGCCTTACAGCTGTGCTATCTCTCCAGACTCAAGGGCTCCATTGTTCTTGAGACAATATTACTAGCAGAATATCTGAAGACATCATTTAGTTCTTTTCTGGATGAGTATATTCATTTTAGTCACCTATTTTATCTCTCAAATATTGAGGATCTGGCCAAAATAAGAAAAGTGAGAAGTGGCAGAAACCTCATACTATAAATTGGAAACCTCTTCATTAATGTAATCAAAAGATTTAACGTGTCAAATACATTCACTATGAAAAACTTAGAAAAAATGTGATCAAGTATAAAAAATGAATAGCATTTATCCAAAATATATATTTATTAATTGGTATTCTGTGGTTTATAATACTATAAGTAATAGTCATGCAGATAATGCCAACACAGCACCCATCACCTGTGTAACCATGACCCTCTCCTGAAGACTGTAAAACATTTCTTTCTCTTTCCCCTCAAATTACTTGTGGGGATCAGTTTTTTTTTAATTAGGTTGTCTGTGGATCTTTGTTGCTACCTTGCTGTGTATCATATTTTTATGTGTGTCTTTAAGTCACACATATGAAGAAATCTTTCTGTATCTATTCGTATCCTTATGACTGACTTCACTCAACATCAAGTTGCTGCAAATTGTGTGATTTTTTTTCTTTCTTAGAGAAGTGTAGTATTCCACTGTGTTTATAAACCACAATGTTTTAATCTGTTTTTTTTTTTTTTCTTTTTTGGGCCATACCCAGTGATGCTCAGAGGTTACTCCTGGCTATGTGCTCTCAGAAATCGCTTCTGGCTTGGGAGACCATATGAGATGCTGAGGAATTGAACTGCGGTCCGTCCTAGGTTAGCATGTGCAAGGCAAATGTCCTATCACTTGCACCACTGCTCTGGCTCTTTATTTATTTTTAAAATTAAATTAAATTTTAAACATCATAGTTTGCAAAGTTGTTTGTAATATAGTTTATTATGGCCTTTAATATTACAATACCAATACTACTGTTAGTTTAACAAGTCTCTCCACTATTGTCACCAGTTTCCCACCAACTCCAAGCCTGCTCCTTGGCAGGTACAAAATAATTTACTATATGTTGCTTATAATGGAATTATATATATATGAA
Organism: Suncus etruscus; assembly: GCF_024139225.1. Taxonomy (NCBI): domain Eukaryota; kingdom Metazoa; phylum Chordata; class Mammalia; order Eulipotyphla; family Soricidae; genus Suncus; species Suncus etruscus. The sequence goes on along the minus strand of NC_064860.1, from coordinate 87,780,502 downwards.
AAAACAACTTTAGTAAAGGAACTTTGTTAAAATTTTTGAATCTCACAATGGGGTCATGAAATATTTTGTCTAAATGTTTACAAAGCTACTTATTGTGAGTTGAGCATTATATTGTTTTTATTTGTTGAGTTTAAGTGACTGATGCTTCTGTGATATTTAATTTCGTGTTCTGACTGGTATCCCACGTGTTCTTGATCCATTGTATTAAGTGCAGTGATAAATATTGGTGTGCATCTGTCCTTTTAAATTAATGTTTTGTGCCTTGAGTATAGTAGCCAAGAAGCTTACGGAAAACAATTTTAATGGTAAAATGTATTGGCATTTAACTTAAAATGATAGTTTGCTTATCATCAACATTGCTATTTAAGATTATAAGTCCTAGATAATAGGGTTATTTATGAACAAAGTAAATTCCATTTATAGTAGTAAAGTAGAGGTACAGAGTAGAATTGAAAAAGATAGTGAAATATCAATAATGAACAGTTTAATTAAGATATTAAAGAACGTCTTTATAAATAAAAATAGTTTTTAGTAATTTTATAACTAGTATTTTCCCCAGTCTAAAATTTATGAAATTACAGCTTTACAAAATGCCAGTAACTTTTTAATTAAACTATACAATTGGAATCTAAAATATTTATTTTTATTTTTTACATTACTAAAATGTGGGACCTCATACACACAAAGCATGAACTCTACTAATGAGCTACAACTTGTGACACCTAGTTCTAAAATTATGTGCAAAATAATTCAATTTAAATAGATTCTGGGCCCAAAACTGAAGTTTAGATAGACAGTGCACATGGGTTAGGGGATCACAGAGTATGGGTCCCTACTTCAATTTTTAGCATCACATGGTCATCCAAGTATCTTTAAAAGTGACTCCCTCCTAGGGCCAGAGTGGTGGCGTAGTGGTAGGGCATTTTCCTTGCATGCGGCTGACCTAGGACGTACCATATGGTCCCCCAAGCTAGAAGCAATTTCTGAGCACATAGCTAGGAGTGACCCCTGAGCATTACCAGGTGTGGCCCAAAAACCAAAAATAAATAAATAAATAAAAAGAATGACTCCCCAAACCCACCATAACTAGGCCCTGATCACAATATATATGTAATCCTAAAAATAGTTTTAAAAATAAATTTTAATTGAATGATGGTGAGATACACAATGATAAAGTTGTTCATAATTGAGTTTCAGACATACAATGTTCAACACCCAACACCCGTCACCATTTCACATTTCTCACTGCCAATGACCCCCACCTCGCTTTCTCTCTCTGATATTGTGATTTGCTATATGGTTACTGAACGGGTATCATGTATATTAGCCTCTTTGTTGTACTGTCTTTACAAGGATTTTAAATTTCTAATGTATTGCTGGATTTGAATCATAGTCATGCAATTTATTTTTATATTTGCTATATTAGATTTAGTTTCTTGAAGACAAACATCCTTTTTTTAGGCTACATTTTCCCAGTTTCTGATAAACATAGAAAATTCAGAAATAAATATATACTAAAAATGTGCTTAGATTCATGAAATGTCTTGAAAAGAAGAAAAATAAAAGGATGAAGTAATAGGAAGTAGTAGTATCTTTTGAAGGATTTACTATACATGAAGAATTGTAGTAATCACATTTACAAATATAAAATCACAAAATCATAGGGATAGAATAAACTTGGAGATCATATATTAAATACTCCTATTTTAAAGAAGTAATATATTTTAGATTCCCAAAGAAGTTCTGTGTCTCATCTGAGGCTCTGGCTCCATAGATGTGCAAAGTATGAAAGTCTAGACATCCTGACTCCCAGGCCAGTGTTGATTTTCCTATATCATATTGCTGCTGTTTCTGACTTTTATAAAAATTTAAAAAATTCAATATATCCATATTTATCTCTTAATGGCACAATGGCCAAGATATTGTAAACCTTCCAAAAGAGTGGGCTTTTTTGTTTTGTTTTGGGGAGGGTTTTTTTTTTTTTTTTGGTTTGAATTTTGGGTCACACCCGGCAGCTCTCAGGGTTACTTCTGGCTCTGCACTCAGAAATCGCTCCTGGCTTGAGGGACCATACGGGAGGTCGGGGATCAAACCCCACATCTATCCTGGGTCAGCCGCATGCAAAGCAAATACACTACCACTCAAGTCCCCAAATAGTGTTAAGCTTGTTCATGTGGTATTTTTTTTTTATGACAACTCAGGTACATATTTCTATAGGTTATACATTTTAAATACTAAATTTCACATCATAGTTTTACTTGTAAATTCTAATAATATTCAACGTTTTAGTTTGTGTGAGAGTAAAGTAATTCTATGAACTCTGTAGAATTATTATTCTAAGTAGAAATACAAGAATTGTAATAATCCCTTATAATATAATTATTATAAGTAGAGTTATTATTATAAAATATGTACATTATAATTAAAACCACACACATATAAATTCATAAAATTAGATATTTTCAATTATTAGATTAGATGACTATGATCATAGAGGTCAAAACCTCTCTATAAAAATTGATTTCAATATACAATAAATTAAGACAATGTTACTTAAATAAATATTTGCTTTTAAGGTTTTGTATGAAGTTTAATAGTCCACTTAATATGATTTAATATTCTAAAGCCTAAAATGTTTCTTTTAAATAAGCAGTGCTTTCATTTATTAGTTTCTTGTTATAAAAATGCTCTCATTTAGATCATGAGAATAACAAAGAAATAAAATAAAATAATACTTTCCTGGCTTACAATGATGCCCAAATAGGAATCGGTGCTAACATATCACAGTTAGATAAAGTATTGGCAAAATATAATGTATAATTGCAAAGTTTTAGATATTATGCCATAATGCAACTTCTAAAAATCATTGATAATTTTTTGTATTCAACTACATTTGCCATATTTTCTAAGGAGAAATATGAAAGAAAAACAAGTGTTATGAAAAGACTAAATTATTATGAAAATTTTATTTTCTGAGTCACTACAGATTGTTTGACTAACCAGTCCCTAAATTTATTGGAAGTTTTCTCCTAACTTTTCTAACCTTTCCAATCAGTACTAGATTGACTTAAGTATAAAAATTCTATTTTCCCCTAAACCAAGTTTTTGAAAATTAACTATTTTAGTAATAGATGGCTAGAAGAGTTGTGCTTATTAAGAGCGTCAGAAATAATGTGAATTAAATGACATGGTCTGATGATTATTTCAATTTTTCTATTGTTCCTCTATGTGCGTATAGCTTCACCTGTGCCTTATTGTTGCATTTATCAATGAATGAAACAACTTTAATGCAGCTTAGAGTAGAGGCTGCTATTTTATTTATTTATTTTTATTTTTTTGTTTTTTTTTGGGGGGGGCCACACCCATTTGACGCTCAGGGGTTACTCCTGGCTATGTGCTCAGAAATTTTATTTTTTTATGAAGATGTTCATCTTTCTTTTTCCTTTTTCTTTTTTTTGGGGGGGGTTGGGTCACACCCGGCAGTGCTCAGGGGTTACTCCTGGCTTTACACTCAGAAATTGCTCCTGGCATGCTCAGGGAACCATATGGGATGCCAGGATTCGAACCACTGTCCTTCTGCATGCAAGGCAAATGCACTACAACCATGCTATCTCTCTGGCCGTATGTTCATCTTCCTTACATAAAGATTTTATATATACTAAAAAAAAATAGAGCTATTTTTTTCCAATTCCTCCTTAAGGTGGATCTGTGTACTTTATTGATGAGTCCTTGTGGTAAATAAAATTTTTGTAAATTCATGGTTAATAAATTTATTTTTGATCATTAAAAAATAAGATGTTCATCTTTATGGCTAGAATGCAGATAAACAGCACTCACAGTAAAGAGACAAAAAGTTGCAAGCTGTAGTCTCTAACCAGAGGTCATAGCAAAGGACTGGCAACTTGCTTCAACTGATAGAATATAGGCTTTGCCTATGGAAGACCCTGCCTTTCTCCCCCATACTGCATGACCTAGGTGCCCCCAGAAATGCCTGGAATGACTCCCACAACTTACAAGAATATATTGATGTCAATGCACCACACTTCTCTACAACAAATATTACATTTTGAATAACCACTATAGGGTCCAACTCTTCTAATTTGCCTGCCTAATATATAGTCCTATAGTATCTCCAGAAGGCAATAAAATAATTTATTTAGTAATAGCATAGCATTCATCTCATTGATATCAATAATTAAAGCCAGAATATCATTTTGTCACCTTATTCTGACTCTCTTGGCTTGGGGGCGTTGGACCCTGTGATTTTTCTGTAACAGAGAGCAATCAGTCACACAGTCACACCCTATGGTGCTCAGGGATTACTCCTGGCTCTGCATTTAGAAATTGCTCCTGGCTTGAGGCAACATATGGGATGCCAGAGGATTGAACCATGGTCCGTGTTGGGTCAGCCACATGCAAGGCAAAAGCCCTACTATTACGCCATTGCTTTGGCCCCCAGTTCCCTTTCAATTGAAATAGATAACCTGTTCCAATGACTAGTCACAGTGATTGCAGTGTCTTAGTCAGGATATCTACACTGAGTTAGCCTCTTTTCTAAGAGGCTAATAATAGAGTTTGGGAGAGCAGAACTGCTCTCATTTGTGTTTAGGATCTGTAAAACTGTGACATGTTCAGGAGTTGTGAAAATGTGGCCTTGTCGTAAGAAAAAACAGACAGCAGCACCATCATGCAGTGATGAATAAAATAGAACAGATAGAAAAAGTAAAGACAGGGTGACAACATTGAGCTCTTGGCCCTGTTCCCAGAGGGGCCCTTGTTCTGTTCTTCAGTTGATTCTGGAGCATAATTCAGGATCTGTAAGAAATCCTCTTTTTTTTTTTCTTTTTTTCCTTTTTATTATTTTTTATTTTTTGCAAATGTGTTGGTGTTGTGTTTTCCTGATAACACAATTATCTGTCTTAACAATAATGGTCTACCAATTCTTTCTAGAAAATTATAAATGAAACAAGCCTGCTGAAAGTAGGCAGTTTTAAGATGAACTATGTTTTTGGAATTTTTGTGATGGTAAATGAACAATGATGAGCTGGTGAGTTTTGTCCTTGCTAGGTTTGTTTCTCTGGTGTTAGCAAAATTTCAAATGAGACAAAATATCCCTACATGCTCTTTCTCTAAGGGTGTTTTTGAAAGGGAACTAGAAAAAGTACAGGAAGATTTTACTTACTCTAGGCATCAGAGCTTCTGGTCTACATTGTGTCCCAACACACCGAGATATCACACACCGAGATATTCTCAGGTGACAAGTGGCTCACTTATCCTTTTGGCCAAATTAATCTTGTTCCAAATGTTCTTTTAAAGAAATCCAGAGTTCCAGCTATACCACTCCTAGGGATATACCCTAGGAACACAAAAACACAATACAAAAATGTATTCTGCACAACTATATTCATTGCAGTGCTATTTATAATAGCCAGAATCTGGAAACAACCCTGATGCCCAACAAGAGAAAAATGGCTAAAGAAACTGTGGTACATATATACACAATGGAATATTATGCAGCCATCAGGAGAGATGAAGTCTGAAATTTTCCTATACATGGATGGACATGGAAACTATTATACTGAGTGAAAAAGTCAGAGGGAGAGAGGGAGACACAGAATAGTTTCACTCATCTATGGATTTAAGTAAAATAAAAGATATTATTGTAATACTACCCCAAGACCATAGAGATGAAGTCTAGAAAAACCAGCCCACAGTATGAAGCTTACCACAAAGAGTGGTGAATTCAGTTAGAGAATAACTACACTGACAGC
>NC_064860.1:85570452-85592952 GCF_024139225.1 Suncus etruscus | reverse complement strand
GTAATTCAAAAACACACACATATATATGTATAAACATGTACCATTTTTAGAAATCTGGCATTCTGAATAATAGGTAATTATTATAATTTGTAGCTAACTCGATTAGGATGAAAAAAAATAAAAGCCTTTTTAAACTTGTTTCAGTGAATGAGACCTGAAATTATCTGTGTGTAATCATCAGTTGATAATACCTTACATTTATAATTGTTAAAAAATTTTCTTTTAAATTGTAATAACAGCCCTTTCAGGCTATTGCCATTTTTTCCTTTTTTTGCTTTTCAAGAGATGGTATATTTGTTGTTGTTGTTGTTGTTGTTGTTGTTTTTTCAAATGATTGAAAACAGTCTTTTTGATCTGGGAAAATATAATGTTCTTAATGTAGAATATAAGTATCTACTGGTAAGTGTGGCCAGACAGATAGCTTGGAGGTAGTGCGTTTGCCTTGCATGCAGGACAGTGGTTTGAATCCTGGCATCCCATATGGTCCCCTAACCCTGCCAGGAATGATTTCTGAAAATAGAACCAGGAGTATCCTCTGAGCGCTGCCAGGTGTGACCCAACAACAAAACAGATAACAACAAAATAAAAGAATCTGCTGGTAAGTCACACCATTTTACAATCAAAAAGTGAAAGATTTTTAGAAATAAGTACTTGCTATTGTAAGAGTTCATGCATTCTCACTCAAGTTATCACATACAGTTTGTAACTAAATGGTTTTTTTTTCTCTCAACATGCAGCGTACCAAAACCTCATCAGCAGTCTTAAACAAATCATGGGAGAGGATTCTTCCTTTATCCACAAATGATACACTTAGTTATACAAGAATGATAATGTGAAAGACTTCATTTCTTTTTAGGCGGTGATAATTGGTGGAGAAAAATAGAAATGTAAGTCTATTTAGTAATAGGAACCACATTGCAAGGCAAAGTAATTGCATATAATTAAGTCTTTCTTTTTAGCTTCCAATTTTGATTTTATGTAAATCAGGCGATTGTCAAATAGTCAAGTAAAAAGTTTCAGAATCTTCTTGAATGTTCTGTCTTGAATAAACATACTAGGGATATATATGTGCTTTAATTCTGACATCTAGCCTCCTCTTTGTGGCTGACAACTGAGACTTGAGACATTTTTATTTGAGCTTTTTTTTTTTTTTTTGTATCCCAGTTGACCCTTCCCAATGAAAGCTATAATTAGAATTTCTAATAGACATTTAATAAAACACAATTTAGTGTTGGATTGAAGTATTTTATTTCACATAAGTGACTCCTTATAAGATAAGCATTCAAAAATGTCTTCATGTCTGTATCAAAACTTCACAACTTCCCAGTCTATCCTGGTCTCAAACAGGTTCTGCTTACAAGTCTGATTATTAAAAAAAAGGAACCAGTTGTATCAGGTCTTTAAAGATTGTTTTAGAAAATATGAACCATGTCTAAAATATTAAAATAAACATAGTTATAGATATTTAAGAGATTCAAATAGTTAAAAGGAGACCTATAGATTTTCAAATGTAGGTTACTTCTTTGGAAACTAGGACAATAACATTTTACTGTCTGGATAAGCATAAGCCATACTAGTAGATATTTCCTATTTATCTTTACATTAACATGTAAAAACATACAAGGAAATTACATGAAAATTGCATGTAACCATACATATATTTAGTTATCAGGTTAAAGTATATATAACATACAATAAATCATATCACTTTGAATATATAATGAAGTGTTTGATGCAATTGCCAAATTGAAAAATCAACTTTATTCTTTATTTTCAGCACTTTTTTTATACCTTCAAAATGTAGTTTGCTAAAGTAGTCATTTCTCATTCTTGCTTTTTATCAGCTCTTAAAACCACCAACCTACTTTATTTTATTTCATTTCTTTTTATTTTTCAGGCCACATGTGGTGATGCTCAGGGGTTACTCCTGGCTGTGCACTCAGAAATTGCTCCTGGCTAAGGTGACTATATGGGAAGCGGGGTGGGGGGGCAGAGGGAGGAGATTGAACCACAGTCTTTCATGGGTCAGCCATGTGCAAGGCAAACACCGCTGTGCCATTGCTCTGGCCCCACCACTAACCTTCTTTATCTATCTATGATTTATGTGAATTCAGGATGTTCTAGAAATTGAAACATATGATACATGTTCTTTTGTGTTTATCTTCTCCAAATTATTATATTTAAAATAATGTATATATGCTATAGCATACATGAGAATTTTATTCTTTTATGAGTGAGTAATACTCCATTTTATGCATAAATGCTATTTTTCATTCAATGTTCATTAGAAGTATATTTGTGTCCTTTAACAGTTAGACCAGGAGTCTCAAACTTTATTTACCTGGGGGCCACAGAAGGCAAAGTCGGGGTGAGGCAGAGTCGCATAAGGAATTTCACAAAAAAAAAGTCCTCAAATGTCATTATTGACAGTTTTAATTATTTCTTCTGAACACGAATAGAACATTGAGTGAAGATCATGAACAGTTCTTCTGAACATGGCATCTTTTGCCTATTCCTTGCTGCCAGAGACTTGACAGTGCTTCTTCTCACAAATCTGAACCACATTTGGCTTTAGAGAGGAAGAAGTTGAGACCCTCAGTATGACTTGAAGATGATCATCATTAAGTCTAGAATTGTACTTTGACTTATTGAAGTTCGATGTGGAGAATAACTTTTCACACAAATATGTGCTCCCAAAAAGGCACATGGCATGCTTGAACATTCTGGAAAGCTCAGGGAAGCTGGGGGGCAATTCTCTCGAAAATTGCCCATGCATGTCTGCTTTTTCACTAATCTCTCTGAACTTGGCTTTGAGATCAGAGTTGCATTGCAGGTCAATGAGCTCCATTTGAAGCACAGGAGGGGCATCTTGCACATTAAAGGAAAAGGGATCCACAAAAATTTGGTAAGTGGCTCTGTGCTTTTTGAAGTCTGCAAATATGTGATCAAATTCCTTCTCTAGCTTAAAAATAGCATCAACATATTTTTCACCACTGAATGGTATGCCTGCATCCACAAATTCTTTGCATGCTGGGAAATGGCAAAGATTTGTCTGAGAAAGCTGGGATTTCTATAACACAAAGTTTTGTGGAGAATGCTCTCACGTTGTCATAGGCAGCACTGATAAGCTGCCCCAGGCCTTGTAACATCTTGTTTAGTACATTCAGCTTATGTATGATGTCAACAAGAAAAGCTAAGTCCATGAGCCATTTGTGATCACTCAACTCAGAAACAGCATTCCTATCCATCTCCATGAAGGCTTTCACTTATTCTCTCAACTCAAAAAAATCTTTTCAGGACATTTCCCCTGCTGAGCCAACATACCTCGGTGAAATCGAGCACATTTCCATATTCTAACTCCATTGCCTCTAAAAAAAAAAGCATGGAACCTCCTGTGCTTTAAGCCCCTGGATCTGATTTGGTTGATGCATTTCACAACAAAAGACATCACATTGTCACACCGCAGGCATTTACTGCAAAAGGCCTGCTGATGGATAATGCAGTGAAGAGCAATGGCTTTCTCTACACCCTCCTCTTCAAGTTTCTTTAGAACAAGTGCCACCAGTCCATTTTTCCTCCCTATCATTGATGGCCCTCCATTGGTTATTATTCCACAAACCTGCATTCTTAATGGCATCGCACAGATGCTGAAATATCTAATTAATGGTGGTCTGGCCATGCATTGGAATTATTGTGAGCAGCTCCTCTATCAATTCAAAATTGCAATCAATATGGACATAAATTGTGAGCTGCGTAGTGTCCATTATATCTGTGCCCTCGTCAAGAGCAACTGAGTATGCATCAAAACATTTGGCTTTCTCACACAGTTGATGATAAATGTCACTTGACATGTCAGAAATGCACTCTGCCACAGTGTTGGCAGAAAGGCTGATTTTGCTAAACTAACCTTTCTTTTATGGACAGATAATACTAGCAGCCTATAACATGCATTTTTTTTTAAAACAAACTCTCCTTCTGTGAATGGTTTCCCTGCCTTAGCAATCATCTCACTAACCATGTAACTAGCTTCAACTGATGCAACATTTTCTTTGGTTTCTTGCTTGAAGAAATCTTGTTGCCTCATTAGACTTGCTTTAAGACTGGCAACCCACTTGGCTCTCTCTTGCACATTCCTCAGCATGTTTAGTTGAATAATGGCTTTTCAAGTTGTATTCCTTGTGTACCGCAACTTTCTCTGAGCAAATAAGACATGTGGGGATGCCCCTGTGCTAAACAAAGAAATACTGCGTCTCCCACTTTTCTTGAAATTGTCTGTGCTCATCATCAACTTTCTCTTCACTGCAGGCTTTGATGAAGTCATGATGAAGGTATGACAAAATCTAATTCTGTAATAAACTTCTCTCCTTTAGGCCTTCGATAATGCAAGGGACAGCGGGCAGGAGAAGCGGAAATGACGTCTGCATTAGGTGCAAAGTAGTTGCAATTATTCGCTTACCGAATATTCACGATAAAAAAATCGCATTAGTAAGAAAAAAATCGCAAAACATCGCATAAAACATTTGCATACCCCGAACGGAACTGCTCGGGGTATGCAAATGTTTAATGCGATTTTTTTCTTACTAATGCGATTTTTATTGTGATTATTTGGTAAGCGAATAATTGCTAATACTGTGATATTTGAAGGCCAGCCGCGGGCCACAAACTGTTGTAAGGAGTGCAGCAAATGGCCCACGGACTGCGAGTTTGAGACCCCTGAGTTAGACTGTTATACTTTTTGCAAGGAAATAATTTAAGTTCTTCTGAATATAGGTCCGGAATCAGTGGGTTTTATGGTAATTCTACGTATTTTTTTTTTAACTTTTTACTTTATTTGGAGGGAAGAAACAGTTGACATTGCTCTTGGCAGTATACCTGTGACCATATGAGATGCAAGAGATCAAACTGGAGTTGGTTGTGTGCAAGGCAAGCACCTCACTCACTGTACTTTGTTTCCAGTGCTTAGTAACTCTAAATTTTAACTTGTTGAAGACCCATCAAATTGATTTTCAAAGCTGTTACAGCATTGAAAATTCTCATTAGAACGTCTGATGAGTTAACTATATTTAATAATATTAAAATCTATTAAAATATAAAAGAAATAACATTTTGTAGGTAAAATACATTTTTTTTATTTTTGGGTCACACCCTGAAGCGTTCAGGGGTTACTCCTTGCTCTATGCTCAGAAATCGCCCCTGGCAGGCATACGTGACCATATGGGATGCTGAGATTCGAACCACCATCCTTCTGCATGAAAGGCAAACGCCTTACCTCCATGTTATCTCTCCAGCCCCTAAAATACATATTTTTAATTTTAATAATTTATAGAATGCATGAGGTATCTTAAAATGTATAACACCTTGTTACAACTACTCTAAAAATAATGCATTTTTTTGATAGTGGAAAGACAGGTTTAAATAATAATTTAATAATTATTAAGTAATCTACATAATTTATGAATATTATACAATAATTTATAAATAATAAATAATAAATTTTATAAACAATATATTGCTTTATAATAAAAATTTTAATAATAAATAAAATATAAATAATTTGTATATAATAATAAACTAATCCCAAAATAATGCATTTTTTATTCCTTATGTTGATATCATAGTAAGGGCTCAGACATTAAATTCAAATAAAATGATACGTTTCCAGCATATAAATACCCAAGTCAAATGAATGCAAATAAAAATTCTTATTTGTTGACTAGGAAATGGAAAAGTTTTGGAAACTTTTCTCAGAATGAGTGATTATAAGAGAGTTTATTGACATGATATACTTCTGAAGTTGTTGAAAAACTAGTTTACTATGGAAATGCCCACAAAATTTCAATGAAATTTATGATCAAGAATATTATTGTTGCCTTATATGTAAGAATCAAAATAAACAGCAATAATAAAAACAAAGTTAATTTCAATAAGCTACAAATTATAGCTATATGGTCACATAATTTTTAATAAAACACTCCATAAAAAGAATTATATAGGCGACCATATAACAGATGCAATGATTTCTAAAACAAACTTTAATATAAAAGGAGGTACATTATATAAAATTTTTATATATATACAATTGAATATTAGATATATTAGATATATATTAGATATATATATATTAGATATATAATGTGTACATACATTGTATATATATGTATCATTATACATGCATTTATGTATAATGTTTTTGCATCTTAAGAACTAATAGAAACTAGAGGATAATGTTCTCTGAGAAGAATAATGAATTATGAAGAATAAATTATTTTCCTGTACTTTTTGGGAATTCTGAGCTTTTTTTTTTTTGATTTGGTTTTTGGGCCGCACCCGGAGACTGTCAGGGATTACTCCTGGCTATGTATTCAGAATTCGCTCCTGGTTTGGGGGGACCATATAGGACTCTGGGGATCGAATCCAGGTCTGTCCTGGGTCAGCTACATGCAAGCCAAATGCCCTACTGCTGTGCTATCCTCCAGCCCATGGAAATTAGGAGCTTTTGAGTCTTTATACAGGATACATCTTTTTCCCCCCAAAACAGTAACAAGTATATCTAGGTAGCCAGATTTATTTTTCTCCTTATAAAAAATACTAAAAAGACAAATTTCCAGGTGTGCATCCAAAGGTCGTTATGAAGAAGAAAAGAAAAAGACAGCTATGAAAACTAACATAGCAACATTCTTCTGGTTATGTCTCATTATAGTGCCATTTAATTAATTTAATTAAAATAGAAGAAGAAGTAAAGACTGGTTCTGCTGAAATCCAAAGGATGGAAGTTGAAGTTACTTTTTTGAGTCTTCTAAACCTCACTAGCATCAATGTGGGTTTGTATTTCAATAATTTGTGGCTGATATCCAGGGGGTTAATTTAGAAACTGTTCATCCTAATTGCAGTAGTGCAAAGCCAGGAGCCTGCTAATGTTCTTTGAGGGTTTTTAAATAGAAGACATAAGAGAGGAAAATGGCAACTCTAATGGAGAGGTCTGTGCCAGAAATCCCTGTTCTCCTGCCTTTTCATAGTTAATCTGACTCTAAAACATTTGTCATTCAGTATTTGTGTTGACCTCTCTGATTCTATGGCCAACATCCTCAATCCAGTTCATTCAGCCCTGCTGATTGAACTCTGAGGAATCTGTCTATACTCTAGCTCTACCTGAAGTCTGAGGAGGGGGATATAAAATGAAGGTAACAGTCCTGTATAATACATTTAAATAAAGAGAAATTGGGTCAAGTATCAATACAGCATATTTCTTTATCATGAATCATTTATTTCTCACTCTTTCTTTATGGCTTTATAATCTTACTGATGTCAATATCATCAAGTCAAAGTGCACCCAAGGGTCATTAACAGTGTCTGGAGACAGTTTTGATGGAAATGAAGGAGGAACACTCCGAATATCTTGACGCCCTGGACTGCTAAATTATACAATGCCTGGAGAGAGAAACCACAACAAAGAGCGATCCTGTTTGAAAGGCTAATTGTATAGCAACTGAGAAATTGTGAATTAGAGGAGCACATTCAAAGAATCTTCTAAAGATCTTACTTAAGGTAGAGGTAGGCAATCTTTGCCATGTTCATAACCCACTATTTTCTTTGTTGGTTTGTTCTCTCTAAAATGTAATATCATCAGACATATCTTTGGTAACTAAAGAAAACCTTTCTTTTTAATGGGATGTTATAACTATGAAACCAAAGGAGATTTTCTGGATCATAGCAGTTGACATTACGAACTTCAAAGGGAATGGGTGATGTATTCTATATGTACCACATATAAAACCTAAACCAACCAAACAGAAAACACTCAGTGGGATAAGTCATAAACATATATCTCTACGGAATATTTCAGAATTAATAGCTTTTTTTCTTTTTTTTTTCACCTCTCTCTTCTATCTTTAATGTAGTAACCTGTTCTCTGCTTCTTTTCTCCTATAAAATTATTTGAATATTTTTCCTATGGAATCTGTTTTATTTCTTTGTCATTACCATCGCTATGTATTTCCTTTATGACATTTTTCCATTGCCACCCACCCTTCATTTGATATCTTATATATGATTTTTGGCTTAGGTGTTTTTAAAATAGTAATCAGTCTCCATGTGTCTTTCGTTGACTTTCTCTTGCCCATCATTTACTCCTTCTTTCTTTTTTCTGCTCTTACTCTTCTGTAATTTTTATCTTTATAGAAAAATGAAGTAAAGGAATACACTAAGGAGGTACTATTTAGTTTTGTATACAATTACTTTTATCCTGCGTGCTATATTTTTTATAAAAATAAAATGATGCTTTACTTTTATCTAAAGATATGTAAAATTGATCAGAAGTATCAGTGTAACTACTTTCAGCATGAGAACTAATACTTCATATGGAATACACATGGGGAATTATTACCACTTGGGCATCTATTGAATTAAATTACATAGAGGAATTCCATGTAGTACTGGTGTTCAGCTCTTCCCAAATTTACTTTTTTGGGGGTTGATGGAAATTGCATGGGGCATATCCTGCGATATTCAGTGTTATTATAGGCTCTGTCTTTAGAGGTTAGACAGCAAATGCTTTACCTCCTGTGCTATTAGTCTGGTCCTCAACTTTTACTTCTTTAGTTAAATATATTTGTGTGTACATACTCACACACCATATTCACATAGTTTCACATATCAAAGAAATATTTTAGTGGTAGTGCTATTCTGCCTAATTCATACTAATTGAAACTATTATACATAGGGATTTTTCTTTTGTTGCTTTAAGTTAAAACAGTAAGAATAGATAACAGAGCAATTCCTCTGTGTATGGGGCTAAATTTCCTAAGCTTACCTCAGCTCTGATCTAAAATCCTGGCTGGACTTACAGGTTTTAGCTGCCCAACCTTCATTTCCCTCAAACAGACTCTGAGTGGTTAGAAGTCCCCAAATCCTGAGAAATGTCCTTAGAGCTTTGAAGTATATTTCACATTCCCCATAATGGGAAAGGCAAACAATGACATGAAAGGTGACTTTCTGGCAGACTAGCACCTCCCAGACTGCAATTACTCTGAAGTGGGCAAACTGTCTAGCTTGCTTCAGGCTGTTTCTGGGCTCATGCCTCTGGAATGACTTATTCCTTGTTGGTTGAAATGCATGATGTTTATATAAGGTTGTGCCTTGACCATCAACTTTCAAATCAAAGCATTCGATATTCTCCCTTTTTATAATGCCATGTGCAAATCTCAGTGCACAGAAATCAGGTGAACATTGAGTGGGCTATGAAAACTGCAGAGATGTCATGTGAAAACCATCTAAGAAGGTGTACACTTAATCCAGCTCTACTTCCAGCAGCACTAAAATTGTTGTCAATCTCGGGCTGTTAGGTAGTTAAACTTACCCGGGCTCAAGATCTAAAAATAAATGGGGAAAATGCCATGTAGGGATGACCTTTTGAAAGAAATGTTCTATGTCTGAGACCTAAAGTAGCGACAGAGCACATGAGCCTTGGGGGTCTGACAAGAAAGCATTAAAAAGCATCCCTGCTGAATGAGGAATGGCTTTCATTTTAGTTTTCCATTGCTAATTGATGCCTTCCACTATTGTTTTAAAAGAAATCTTCTTAGAGCCATTGAATTCGAAGGACCGTTATTCATTACAGACAGATTCTCACCGTGGTTATATTTCAGAACATAAGGTACATCAGAAGGCTAACAAGAATTCTTTCTTTTAAAATTTATACCTTACCCAGAACATTTACGTTATGAAAATATGCAATCTATTTTTTGACTACGATTCTCTTTTAAAACTTGACTTCAGACGTTTTCCAGCCTGCACTGAATGTTCCACATTATAAATCTTCTCTTCACTCAAGCCTCCCACCCTAGTCCCTCTCTGGAACACTAATGGTAGTTTTTGTTCCACTTTAGATAATGAGCAGGATGAGCTGCAGTTTTTAAGAGGATTTGTGCTATCAGTTGACAAAAACAATGAAAGGGAGCCTGGACTCATTCCCTCTTTCCTTTTTAACTATTTCCTGGGAAGATAACCATTAGCCAGCCACATCATTAACTTAAAGAGATATGAATAGGAGGGTCTGCTTGGTATATTTTAGGAATATTAAATCATATTATTTTCAAGGAAGTAATTCGTTTCCCTTTACAGGGATTTCTTTAAAAAAAAATAAAAAGCAGATTGGATATTAGTATGGTTCACCAGTTCAGAATATTGGATCCATTTACCAAATTACATAGAAGACAGATCATTTGCGTGAAAGGCACAAATACTTCACATGTGTTTTTTTGAGGGGTCCAGTCAGTTAGACCCCATCACCTTATCTCACAGTACAGATTTTGTCTATTTTTGAACTCTGAGGTCACTGACCACAACCTGTCTTAGTTCTGAAAAGAAATGAAACTAGGACCTTTTTTTGACACTCGAAATGTTTCTGATAGTTAATAGCTGGATTTGCTAGATCTTATTTCTCTACTAGTCTTTCAGTTACTTTTTAAAAAATTATTGACATGCTTAATGGAAGTTTTTTTAATCTTTTCTTTTAAAAATTAAAAAAGTAAATTGTGAAGAATTAAATACAACATTCATATTTTAGTTATCCAGCAATAACTTGCCATTTTACTGGCAAAGAAAAATAAAGTGGTACTCTGTTTCTTTTTTCTTTTTTTGGTTTTTGGGTCACACCAGGTGATGCTTAGGGGTTACTCTGGCTATGTTTAGAAATCGCTCCTCGCTCAGGGACCATGTGGGACACTGGGAATCAAACCAAGGTTAGTCCTAGGTCAGCCATGTGCAAGGCAAACCCCTACTGCTGCGCCATTGCTTTGGCTGCAGGTACAGTTTCTTGTAAAAAGAAATTATTCTTCTTGTGGGGAATTTTAACAGTACAGAAAAGTAGCAAATGGTATTAAGGGGGGGTAATCACAATCTAGGCAAGTATTTTAGACTTTGTCTAAATTAATAACAGAAAAATTACACTCGATTTTGCTGTCAATGTCTTCAAATGTAAAAGAACATTAATTTTAACTTTAATATTGACATTAGTGAGTAAAGAAATGATAAGGAAAACAAAGGGACATTTGAAACATTCCTCCCCATTTATCTTTAACAAAAGTTTTTCCAAAATTTTCTTTTCTAAGAAAAATATAAAAATACACTGGCGATGGAATAATTATAATTAAAAAAATACTATAGCCATAATATTAAATAACATATTACTACATGGAAAATAGTTGAACATTTTTAGCATATTTTCTTAGCTTTTTAAATGTTTCTACCCTTTCATCTTGGTTCTTTTTGGTTTGAAGATCTTAGAACTATAAATACTTTTGTAACCATATTTCCTTTGTAATTTTAGTGATTTTTTAAATTGATGAATGGGTCACATACAAAAGTATTGTTTCAGTTTTTAATTTTATTTCCTTCACCTCCAATAATGCTTTAAATACAGTGTTTACCCAATATTTATTCTAGAGAATCTTATTTACCTCAATAGTAGGCAATACATTGAATAAATATATACATATAAATATGTATTAGAGAATGAATCCTGCACTTACAGGTGTGCACTTCAATTTCAGTATAATTTTCTGGATTGTTATTTCTCCTCTGCCCCCTTTTTTTTTGTTTCATAGCGCAAAGAATTTTCAAAGAAATCTTCCGAGATTTCTTTGTACTATCATGCCCAGACTCTCAGCATATAGTCTAATGTATTAGTTTAATAGCAAAAAGTTGAATTCTTTATTCTAATTCAGGTTTAGTCTCAGACTTTTTACTGTGTTTTGGGGCATCATTGTTATGATTTTTTTAGTGTTTGTCTTTATCCTAGCTGCAGAGTTTAATATTTCTGCTTCTACCTTGAAGATAAACAGTATTTTGATCTGTTACCTGTGCACTACTTGTGACACATTTTGTTTTTCTTTTACAAATTAATTTTTTACAAATTTTACAAATTTAGCCTATTGCATAAAAAAATGAGAAGTAGAAGAAGGTCAGTAGATATTTGGATCCTTTTCCATCAATGCTGCACCTCTGGTCCCTTCACAGACAAGCACTGTGCCTACACATTCATGAAGAACAACCCAGGCTCTCAATATTTGAGATTTAAGAGCATCCCAAGGCCCCAAGAGTCAGCAAAACAATAGAAAGGGTTGGTATTTTCATTACGATGTGCACCACGGAATTTCAGCAAGCCACTTCACTCCCTGAACTTCTAAGCAGTGCTCAAAAAATGCTAAGGAACCATTCCTGGTTCTGTGCTAACGGATCACCCAGGCTGTAATTGAATCACATGTGCTGTGAGATTTCAACCAGTGTTGAAGTTATAGCTACAGCCCAGAATGAGAGAAACTTCTTTACGTCTACCATCTCTGGAAGTGAAGAATTTTGAACTTCTATTGAGCTGCATTTATTTCTCACAGCTAAATCTTCTCTTGCTCTTTAGCAGTCAGGCTCCTGTTTCTGTCCAATTTTCTCTTTGCAATTGTTTATCTTGCATTCCTCCCCCCCTAGTAGAAGCTAGAAGCCCATCCTAATAAACATATGCACACGTAAAGAGTTATTTTACAGACCTATTATTTACAAACTAGTCAAATGACTTGGTGTATCTAGATTACTCTGAGTCAAATGTTGTCTTAGAATTTTATTTTTTGTTTTTGTTTGTTTTGTTTTTTTTGGGGGGTCACACCCGGCCGCGCTCAGGGGTTATTCCTGGCTTTATGCTCATAAATCGGCCCTGGAAGGCACAGGGGACCATATGGGATGCGGGGATTCGAACCACCGTCCTTCTGCATGCAAGGCAAACGCCTTACCTCCATGCTATCTCTCCAGCCCTCTTAGAATTTTTAATCAGTAGTCTTTACAACTCCACTCCTAAGCTGTAGCTTTGTTTTTGTTTTTGTTTTGTTTTGGGGTCACACCCAACAGTGCTCAGGGGTTCCTCCTGGCTCTATGCTCAGAAGTCGCCCCTGGCAAGCACAGGGGACCATATGGGACGCCGGGATTCGAACCACCGTCCTTCTGCATGAAAGGCAAACAACTTACCTCCATGCTATCTCTCCTGCCCCCTAAGCTGTAGCTTTGAATAAAGTATTTTTATATATTTGTTCATTTTATAGATGGAATATTGACTAAGTTAGGAATTATTATAATAAAATACTTTTGTCTTGTTTTAGCATTTATTTCCTGAAACTCATTTACTTTTAGTTCGACAGCAATATTTTTTATTGGTTCTAGTGAAAAAATATGTTTTTTTGTTCAAATTTACATTGGCCATACAGAGATGGTGTTAATGTTCAATATTTTTCTTGGGTCTAAAGTCACACTTTGTAACGAATTCTTTTATTTTGCCATCAATATTTGAGTTTTAGTTTTAGTGAATTAGTAGCTTAGCATACCATGTATTGGGCAGGTAATTAAATTTCCTTTCTGTTCACCATGTTTTGGTGGTTTAAACAATGGTATCTATCTAATTTTCCATTACATGTTCTGGGGAATCACTTAATCATTAATAATTGATTTGTTTGTTTTAAAGCCACATTCTGCAGTACTCAAGGGTTACTCCTGGCTCTGTAAAGGCAAATGCCCTACTTTATTATTATTATTATTATTATTATTATTATTATTATTGATTACACTCAGGACCTTATCAAACATGCAAGGAAAATGCTCTAGTATTTAAAGATGTTGGGCTCTGGTATTAGGCAGTGATATTCTGTATGTATAAGAAAGTTGTACTTGAGAAAGGATTTATTATTTGTTGCTCATATAGTCAGATACTTTTAAAGCATAACATTTA
This sequence comes from Suncus etruscus, assembly GCF_024139225.1. Taxonomy (NCBI): domain Eukaryota; kingdom Metazoa; phylum Chordata; class Mammalia; order Eulipotyphla; family Soricidae; genus Suncus; species Suncus etruscus. The sequence goes on along the minus strand of NC_064860.1, from coordinate 85,579,187 downwards.
TTTTTCTGTATTTTAAAATGGGAGAAATGGTGCACATCACGTAATATGGCGAAATGTAAACTAAGTGAGAAAGAACCTTGGATTTTGTAATCTTGTTCTCTTCATAGAGGCAAAGACTTAATTATTTCTTTAAGAGATATTTAATACTACTATCTACTAAAGTATAGCAATATACCAAAATAACATAGTTAATAAGTAGAAGATATGGAATTTTATATCTTTTTCTTTCTTTCTTTTTTTTTTTTGAAGGGGTAGAGGGTATTAATAAACAGCTTAGGGGTTACTCCTGGCTCTGCATTCAGATGATTTTTAGAGAGACTGAGGGACCATACGAAGTTCTGGGGATCCAAACTGGGTCTTCTGTGTGAAAATCAAACATTCTTCCCTATATGTTATCCCTCTGGCCCTTAAATTTTTGTTATTAAATTCTAAAACATTATTGTACAGATAGACAGGAGAGAGGGAAAGTCTAGAGGGTGCATAAGTATCAATTCAGCAATGGATTAATGCACACCTAGATTGGATATGCAAGGATTTTTCATTATCACAAAATAAAATGTATTTCTTGGTCATTCCAGCATTTAGAGGTCAAAATAGCAGAGTATTTATATTTTTGACTTTCCCTACTTCTATGCTTTTAATGTAAGAAAAATTGCTCAAAACAGGCCTTTTGTGCCAATTACCAATATACTTACCTTTATATTGGTAAGTGAAGGAAGGGATGGCTTGAGGTCACAAATTTTATTCATCTTACCTGGATAGGTGGGCAGACATGACAATGCAATAATTTTATGTTTAGGAAAGTCAAGAATTATAGATCAATGGGCAGACAGACTATAAAACATTCAGTGTTTATGATGATGTATTGTAGAATCATATGATATAGACTGCATATATAATGCTCATCAGTGTGGAGTCATCTGGGAAAGCATCTGTTGAATTTTGTTTGCCAACTTGAGTAGAAGATATTGCCAAAAGTTGGCAAAGGCATTTATGTTCTCATTTTCTGAAGCAAATTTATACTTTTCACTGTGACTCTTGGAATAAAAGTGAAGGAGTACCTCCCCTCAGAAGTAACCACAAGCTACACCCACCATTCCATACTCCACTGGATGGGAACAATATGCCACAAAATCCTCAAAGGATTTTACAGCAAAGAGCTTTATATTAGTGGAGTATTTTCTTTAATGCAAAAAATGCAGCTGGAAAAATTCTTCTTAAGCAAGAAATGGATCAAAGACTGCATGTTACAAATATACCTAAGGACATGAGTTTATAGGTACTTATCAATAAAAGAAGGAGCTTATAAGGTAGAGACTATGTTATTTTATTTTTCTGTTCATCTTCTACTCAAATTGCATATATAAGATAAATTATGCATATGAATCTCTGGCACTATATATTTTTTTAATATAAATTTTTATTTTGATCATAGTGGCTTACATATTGTTGACAATAATATTTTAGGTACATATTTACATAAAATCAGGGGGGATTCCCATCGCCAAATTGTCATCCCTACGCCTCCGTTTCTATCCTACCTCCCTTTTCCTTTTCCCTCACCCCAGGGCGGCTAGAATATGTGGTCCCCTCTGTATCTAACCCCCTACTTAGTAGTCTTGCACCTGTTTGGTCTTGATGCCTCCCTTATTTCCCCCTCTAACTGGAGTCAGGACGAGCTGGTTCAAGTTGCGTGGTTTTGTTTGAAGGAGAAAAAAGTAATAAACTGGGGTAAGAGTCTAATAACCCGAAAATGGGTGGTGTCCTTCTAAAGGCTCTCATCATCAATCTGGGAGATGGAGAAAAAGTAGGTGAAACACTCCACTAGTACCAAAAGAAGTGTCAAATATCCAGTGAGGGCTCCAGCTATATCGATAAGCACCACACAGAGCAGACAAAACAAACAAACAAACAAGTAGAAAAAAAAACAAAACAAAAACAGACAAACAAAAATCACGCCATGGTCTTGAATTAAGAAACATGGCATAGCATATAACGAAAGAGAAGAAAGGAAGAGAAAAAAAAATAAGTATAATTGGGGACTACACTTTCAATAATCACACCCAAACAGAGAAATCGACCAAAATAGATTGGTAAATCAAAAATAATAATAACAATAATAAATAAAGGTAATATATATATTTATATCAAAAAAATAACCAAGGTTTTGTGCTTTTTGTATTTTTGTTTTTTCCCTCCTGCACTGGCACAGTCAATATTGGGGTCATTCGAAAAAGAATTCACTTGGCCTAAGAGATATGGGATTTCTCCGTCCTTGGAGCATACTGTCATGGGATCAACTCTAGACATTGCTCAGGATCCTTTACTTTCCCGGTGGTGTTTTTTTTTTTTTTTTTTTTTTTTTCTTCTTTCTTTTTTTTTTCCTTTGGTGTGTGGAAGACTTCTGCTCTGTGTTTAGAGGTCTCAGTATCTGTACAGATCCTGAGGTGGGACTTATGATGAAGTCAGTCTTTGTGGTTCTAGAGGTTCTGTTACCTCAGTGTCATTTTAATCCATCTTCTGTGGTTGATGATCTTGGTCTTTGCACTGAGCCTAGGGTGGCACCTAGGATAGCGTCTTTCTTTGTGCTCCCAAAAGCCCCATTCCGTTACAATTGTCTCTGCCGGATCTTTGGGGCTGGGGATCATGATTCTTGTGCAGGTCGTAGTTCAAACCCTAAACTAGGGCTTATTTATTGGTCCCAAGATGTATACAGTCTGGTCGTGGATCAAGCAGCCAGTCATCTGTAAATCCCGATCTTGGGTTTTTGTCCTACCAAAGGGAGCCAAGACTTCTGGTTTTGTCTTGTTGTTAGTTGGTAAGGTAGGCTAATCTGCTCTAAGGTCAAGATGATCGCATTTTCCCCGTTGTCAGGATATCATGTTAGAGCTGGGCCTTGTTGTTGGTCTCGTCGTATTAAGGCCGTCCTGGATGGAGTTTGTTTCCTGCAGCTGTTGTGAAGAGCTGTGCCGTTTCTATGTCGGGGATCCAGGGTTCAAGGCTGGATGAATGGTATCTAATCACCTGAGGTCTAATTTGATTCCACATGACATATTTTCAAGGCAGGAGATATCCCTATATTTTAAATAACTATGAGTTCCTATCTCTAGTAGATAAGAGCTCTCTTTTATTTTTTTTAAATGTAAAATTTCCCCTTTACTTAGTGTGCCTTTGTAGGGGGAAGTGGTGCTACATTATAATGTCTGTGTATTCGTGGGTGGACTGATGGGATAACAGTCACAGGTCACATACCAAAAAACGAAGGAAAAAAAAAAGGGGGGGGGGATTGAAACTGTATGTGCTCACAAATGTATATGAAGGACAAACATTTAAAAAAAGATAAATAAATAAATTAAAAAAAAGAAATAAAATGAGTTAGCGAAATTTTTATGGGACCAAAGTGGTGCAAAAGACTACCTTACATTTGGGGGAGGGCAGGTAAAGAGGTGGTGTATTACAGGTCTTATGCCTATGTTGGAAGTACAGTTTTTCCCATTGTCTTTTGGGTTTTTCTTGTGGTGTGTGGGTTCCCAGGCATCTTCCTAACCCACCCCCTGACCTTCTTCAGATTGGTAAATATTTGCGGCAGGGAGGTCTTGGAAGAGTTCTTGCATTGGGGATACTTTTGGATCTAGGCCCGGTTTCAAGGAGCAGTTCGCGTTAGGGGGAGTTGGTCGGGAGGGCCTCGCAGCATGAGTCCATAGGGGAGTTGGCTGTCTTTTCTTTCAGGAGACGAGGTGTGGGTTTATCTGGGTGTCCTCTCGCCTGGGTGCTGGGTACTGGTTCGTTGGGTAGGAGGTCGATCTTGATGCCTAATAGAATAAGGACTGGGGGTGAAGAGTTTTAATATGGTGGGAGATCTGGTTGGGATTGAGGGGTGAGGGGATAGTTGGATTTCCGGAGGGGGGAAAGGGGAAGGTGTATGGGAAGGGTTTGAAGGGAGAGAAAAGAGAAAATACCTTAGAGAGAAAAGGGGGGGGGAGAAAGGGAGAAAAGTAATGAGCAGAATCGAAGAAGAAAAAGAAAAAAAAAAGTAGTGAGAAGAGGGGAGAGAATAGCAAGGGAATGCTGGTTTGATTGAATGTGTTCGAAGAATAGAGCCTGTAGTTTAAGTCTGTACGTCTCAGGTACTGCTTCAGTGGTCTGACTGGTCACGTGCTTCAATTCCTAAATGAAGGTATTACCTAGAGATAAAGTGTATGTTAAAGAGTTTTCTTGTGGCCATCTCGTAGTGCAAGCAAGGTATGGTATCCCGTGTGGTATCCCGAGTTGCCACCTTAGTTTGTCCGCCCTTTGTATCCAAGGGCACCTGTGGGCAGAAAAGCTGAGAGGTTATTTAAAGTATAGTAAGATAAAGGCATTAAAAGGTAGTGTTATGGTATGTTGCCATTGTAGTCCGTGATTTCCCTTGGTGTTCTATACTTGTGTTCCTGTATATGAAATCTAAGGGATTATTGTGGACCTTTGTTGTAGAAGTCTGATTACATACCTGTTCTCTCTATGCTGCCGTTTCTGTTGTTGCTGTTTTCTTTGTGGTATAATGTGTAGTCAAGAGTTTGCGTTGTTCCTTTTTCATGTATTTTGGACACTGCTCCCACGTCTATGCTGACTATTACAGTGTTCGGAGTTTCTACCCTGTTATTTGATAGGATTTGGTTGTGTATAAATTATGTGTTATAGGTGTTTCAGAATAGTGCTACCATTCTGTGATTATCTTTTGTCTTCTGACTTACTTCGTTTAACATAACATGATCTAGGTCCATCCATGTTGCTGCAAAGTCTGTGATTGTATCGTTTCTGACTGCCATGTAATATTCCATTGTGTATATGTACCACATCTTAATGATCCATTCATCTGTTGTTGGACATCGAGGTTGGTTCCAAGATTTGGCTATTATACTGAGTGCTGCAATAAATAGTGGGGTGCATATATATTTTGGAATGAATGTCCTTCCATCTTGTGGGTATATGCCTAGTAGAGCAATTGCTGGGTCAAATGGCAGATCAATTCTGAGTTCTTTGAGCACTCTCCAGACTTTTCTCCATAGATGTTGGACTAGGGGGCATTCCCACCAGCAGTGGATGAGAGTTCCTTTCATACCGCATCCTCGCCAACAAAGGTTGTTTCCATTATTTTTGATGTGAGCCAACCTCACTGGTGTAAGGTGGTATCTCATTGTTGTCTTGATTTGGATCTCCCTGATGATGAGTGAAGGTGAGCATGTTTTCATGTGTTTGTTGGCCATCCTTCTGTCTTCCTCAGAGAAGTGTCTATTCATTTCATCTCCCCATTTTTCTATGGCTTTATTTGGTTTTGAGGGGCTCAGCTTTCTGAGTGCTTTGTATGTTCTAGATATCAGCCCTTTATCTGATATGTCAAGTGAAAAGATTTTTTCCCATTCTGTTAGCTGTCTTCTTGCGTTAAGTAGGGTTTCTTTTGCCATGCAGAAGCTTTTTAGTTTGATGTAGTCCCATTTGTTTATATTTGATGCTAACGTTCTTGCCATTGGTGCTCCGTTCTCAAAGACCTTTTTGATATATAGGTCTTCGAGTGTTCTGCCTATTTTATTCTCGATAAACTTTATAGACTCAGGTCTGATTTCAAGGTCTTTGATCCATTTTGAGTTGACTTTTGTATAAGGAGTGAGGTATGGGTCAATTTTCACTTTCGTACATGTGGTTTTCCAGTTGTACCAACACCATTTGTTGAATAGGCTTTCTTTGTTCCATTTCAGATTCTTGCCTCTTTTATCAAATATTAGTTGGCTGTATATCTGGGGGTTTATGTCTGGGAATTCTGTTCTGATCCACTGGTCTGAGTTCCTGTCTCTGTTCCAGTACCATGCTGTTTTAATTACTATGGCTTTATAGTATAGTTTCAAGTTAGGTAAGGAGATGCCTCCCAGCTTCTTGTTTTTCAGTATATGTTTGGCTATCCTGGGTCTTTTGTGGTTCCAGATGAATTTTGTGATTGATTGTTCTATTTCTTTAAATAATTGTGTCTGAATTTGGATAGGGATTGCATTAAATCTATATAGAAGTTTGGGTAAGATAGTCATTTTGACTATGTTAATTCTACCTATCCATGAGCATGGGATGTTCTTCCATTTCTTTAGATCTTCTTCAATTTCTTTCTGAAGTGTTTTGAAGTTTCCCTGGTATAGGTCTTTCACTTCTCTTGTAAGGTTTATTCCTAGATACTTGATATTTTTTGATACTATCTTAAATGGGATTGTATTTTTAATCTCTCTCTCCTCAACTTCATTGTTTGTATATAGAAACGCTACTGTCTTTTGTGTATTGACTTTGTATCCAGCCACTTTGCTGTATTGGTTGATTGTTTCTAGGAGTTTACTGTGGACTCTTTAGGGTTTTTGATGTATATCATCATATCGTCGGCAAATAGAGCTAGCTTGTGTTCATCTTTCCCTACTTGAATTCCTTTGATTCCCTTCTCTTGTCGGATTGCTATTGCTAGGACTTCTAAGGTTATATTGAATAAGAGTGGAGAGAGTGGACAGCCTTGCCTAGTTCCTGACCTTAGTGGGAATGCTTCTAGTTTCTCGCCATTAAGTATAATGTTGGCTGTAGGCTTTTCATAAATAGCTGTAACTATCTTGAGGAAGGTTCCTTCTAACCCTATTTTGCTGAGTGTCTTTAACATGAAAGGATGTTGGATTTTGTCAAACGCCTTCTCGGCATCGATTGATATGATCATGTGGTTTTTGTCTTTCATGTTGTTGATGTGATGTATCATGTTTATTGATTTCCGTATGTTGAACCAACCCTGCATTCCTGGTATGAAACCCACTTGGTCGTGATGTATGATCTCTTTGATGAAGTGTTGGATTCGGTTTGCTAAGATTTTGTTGAGTATCTTTGCATCTATGTTCATTAGTGAGATTGGTCTGTAGTTTTCTTTTTTGGTGGTGTCTTTGCCTTCTTTGGGAATGAGTGTGATATTAGCCTCATAAAAGGAGTTGGGGAGGATTCCTGTTTTTTCTATGGTTTGGAAAAGCCTTTGGAACAGTAGTAATAGGTCTTCTTTAAATGTTTGATAGAATTCACCTGTAAATCCATCTGGGCCTGGGCATTTGTTCTTAGGGAGTTTTTTAATTACCTCTTCAATTTCCTCTGAAGTGATTGGTCTGTTTAGACTTTCTAGATCTTCCTTTTCCAGTCTTGGAGGAGGGTGTTTGTCCAAGAATCTGTCGATTTCTACTGGGTTCTCTAGCCTACTTGAGTATAGTTGTTCATAATATGATCTCATGATATGTTGTAATTCTTGGGGTTCTGTTGTAATCTCTCCCCTTTCATTTGTGATCCTAGTGATTTGGGTGTTTTCTCTCTTTTTTTGGTGAGTCTTGCCAATGGTTTGTCTATCTTGTTTATTTTTTCGAAAAACCAACTCCTGGTCTCATTGATTTTTTGTATTGTTTTCTTAGTTTCGATGTTGTTTATTTCTGCTCTGGTTTTTATTATTTCTTGCCTTCTGGTTGTGGTTGGATTTCTCTGTTGCTGTTGTTCCAATTCTTTGAGGTGATCTTTTAAACTGTTGGTTTTGTTGTTTTCCTGTTTCTTGACATAGGCCTGTATTGCTATGAGTTTCCCCCTAATTACTGCTTTTGCTGTGTCCCATATATTTTGACATGTTGTCTCTTCATTGTCATTTGTCTCAAGGAATGTTTTTATTTCTTCCTTGAGTTGTTCTTTGATCCAGCTGTTGTTAATCAGCATGTTGTTTAGTCTCCAGGTATTAGTTTTCCTCCATTGCTTCTTCTTGACATCAATTTTAATCTCTGTTGCATAGTGATCTGAAATGGTACTTCTAATGATCCTTACCTTTGTGATCTTACATAGGTTGGCTTTGTATCCTAAGACATGGTCTATTCTGGAGAAGGTTCCATGTGGGTTTGAGAAGAATGTGTATTCTGCTTTCTGGGGATGGAGGGCTCTATATAAGTCTATTAGCCCTAAATCTTCTAATTTTTCATTTAGAGCTCTTATTTCTTTGCTATTTTTCTGCTTGGAGGATCTGTCCAGTGGTGATAGTGGAGTATTGAGGTCCCCTACTATTATCACAATTCCCTTCATGTGTTTCTCCAGGTTTGCCAGTAGTTGCCTCACATATTTTGGTGACTCTGCATTAGGTGCATAGATATTGACCAGGGTTAGTGTTTCTTGATCTAATGTTCCCCTGACCAGTAAGTAGTGACCCTCTTTGTCTCTGATCACTTTCTTGAGGTTGAATACAATTTGGTCTGATATAAGAATGGCTATCCCTGCTCTTTTTTTGTTTTCCATTGGCCTGAATAATTACTTTCCATCCTTTTATTCTAAGCCTGTGCTTATCCTGTAGCTGTAGGTGTGTTTCTTGCAGACAGCAGAAGTCCGGTTTATTTTTCCTAACCCAGTTCTCTACTATGTGTCTTTTAATTGGAGAGTTTAGTCCGTTTACATTTAGGGAATTATTGATAGAGAGGACTGTTGTGCAGTTGTATTGTGTGGAGTGGTTGTTGTTACAATTGGGGGTTTGGATTGTGTAATTCTTCTCTGAGTAAGTCGCTTAGGATCGGCTTAGTTTGCACAAATAGTTCAAGTTCATTCATGTTTGAGTATGTTTTTAGTCTGCCCTCCCATATGAATGATAGTTTTGCTGGGTATTGGACCCTGGGTTGGAAATTTCTTTCATTCAGTCGTTTAAATATGTCATTCCACTGTCTTCTTGCTTGAAT